>NC_048573.1:72885100-72972600 GCF_013265735.2 Oncorhynchus mykiss
ACACACACACACAATACACACACACACAAAATACACACACACATAAAAAATGTACACTAACACAACACAATACATTCATACACCCCATACATAGACTCAATCTATTTCTTTCTCTCTCTCTCTCACACACACACACACATATCCAGTTGTCTGTAAAGGACAGGATATGCGAGACATGTAGAACGAAACACTGAACCAGTCATGCTGTGTTCCCTAGGTAACAACACTCAGATCAGCAGATTTCAGGCCAGCTTTTTTTCACACACTTTTTTCGTACCAGTTGTATTAGCTCGGTTTCCTTGGTAACACACACCTTTAGGCCAGACAGCGAGTGTCTGGACCATCAAGTGCAAATAACTTGCACTGTGATGAACACCAACTACCAAATGGCCCCGTCTCTCTCTCTCTTACACACACACACACACACACACACACACACACACACACACACACACACACACACACACGCGCACACACCTGCCTGCTCCTCCTTCTATCCTGTGTGATTACTTGCAGCAATTAGTCACCGTGTGTAAATACAGTGTGTTCACTGTGTCTTCTCTTCTGTCCTCCAGATTCTGGCCGGGACCTAGTCATCACAGACCCCGTGGTCAAGAGCAGAGAACTCTTCATCTCCGACTATGTGGACACATACCATGCTGCTGCCCTCAGGTGAGACCACATACGAGGGAGGGAGGGAGGGAAATATGCATATCTACCTCGAAGCTAACAGTGGGAAAGTACTTCACCCTATCAGTCATTTATCTGCATGGCCAGCCCTCATATTTAGCCTCATAAAGAAGTGTTTTAACATGCTCTATTCAGGACAACCAAGGCTGCAAGTCGGACACACAACTATTTGACATAAATAGTTGCATTCATTAGTTTTTGATTTTAAAAAATGTGTTTATAAGAATTCATTGGGAAATGAATATTCAAGTTGTCAGAGAACACTGTGTGGAGTTTGTGACAACATCTGAGTTAATTACAATAATATAGACACTATGTCCTGAAATGTCCAGCCCTCCTATGATCTTCTATGTGGAAGAACCCCTTACAGTATTATAAACACTATGTCCTGGGATTTGATCTTCTATGTAGAAGAACCCCTTACAGTATTATAGACACTATGTCCTGGGATTTGATCTTCTATGTAGAAGAACCCCTTACTTTACCTTTATTTAACTAGGCAAGTCAGTTAAGAACAAATTCTTATTTTCAATGACGGCCTAGGAACAGTGGGTTAACTGCCTGTTCGGGGGCAGAACGACAGATTTGTATCTTGTCAGCTCGGGGATATGAACTTGCAACCTTCCGGTTACTAGTCCAACGCTCTAACCACTAGGCTACCCTGCCGCCCCATTATAGACACTTTGACCTGGGATTTCCTACGATCTTCTAGGTATTAGAACCCTTTACCTTCTAACGACTGTTGTGTAGCTTTGTGAGGTCACAGAGCAAAACGGCGCGTGTTCGACAGAGTCTTAGCTTTTCATAGTTTGTAACTCAAACCATTCGAACCCTACAGACATTTTTGGGAAAAGACCTGGCCCCCGGACCCCCTTCTGGATCCGCCCTTATCTCACAAATACCGCTCACACGGACCAACCGATGCAGAATGAAAAAGACCAATCCACCGAAGTCTGTAGCTCAAACACACAATGTTTTAAAAGGTGTTTAATGTCCAAAACGCGCCAGCGTCGCGGTGGGACTCTTTGGGTTAAGTTGAAGATCAGTAGCTGACAATGTTTTTGCAACGCTTGTATACCAACAGAAAAGTTTCTCTTGGACAGTAGACTACAGCTATGAAAGACCGAGGTGTATAATTCTAGACCAGACAGACCAGTATTAAAGGAAAACCTGTCTGCTTGCAACAGGAAGTACAGAACGTGCTGTAACCTCCCCTACAACTCCTCACACAGCGCAGTGGAAGTCCCAACCGATTGTTCATCCATCTTGGAATACCTGATGGTCCAATGCCGACCCTTCTAACTCCCGAAAGAGTTTTCATCTGTTATCGTGACTTCTATGTATATTCCACCTCCAGGATAATAAAAACAAGCTGGCACTTAACAAATTGTACAAGGCTATAAACAAGCTGGCACTTAACAAATTGTACAAGGCTATAAACAAGCTGGCACTTAACAAATTGTACAAGGCTATAAACAAGCAGGCACTTAACAACTTGTACAAGGCCATAAACAAGCAGGCACTTAACAAATTGTACAAGGCTATAAACAAGCTGGCACTTAACAAATTGTACAAGGCTATAAAAAAGCTGGCACTTAACAACTTGTACAAGGCTATAAACAAGCTGGCACTTAACAAATTGTACAAGGCTATAAACAAGCAGGCACTTAACAAATTGTACAAGGCTATAAACAAGCAGGCACTTAACAAATTGTACAAGGCCATAAACAAGCAGGAAACTATGCACCCGAAGGCTGGTTTTCTTAATTCCACGTCACTAAGACATATGGTGCCCAACTTTTATCAACCTTCTCCACTAGGGCCAATGAAGTCCTAAACCACTGTTACTCAACCCGCATACAAGGCCCTCCATTATCACCCCATTACCAAATCAGATCATGGCTCTATACTCCTGCTTCCTGTTTACAAACAGAAAGAACCCTTGACGCCCTCTGTAGAGAGATTATCCTCCGAATCAGAGGCTATGTTGCAGGACTGCTTTGCTAGCGTTGACTTGAATATGTTTCGTGTTTCCGCCGATAGCATCGACGAGCTAACCACCTCCGTCTTGGGCTTCGTCAGGAAATGCATCGCTGGCGTTGTCCCCACAGAGAAGGTTTGCTGCTTCCCCAATCAAAAGTCCTGGATTAACACTGAGGTTGGAGCTAAACTAAAAGACCCTGAGGTTACGGACGAGGACACAAACACGCACAAGAAGTCCCCTTACGAACCCCGCAGAGCCATCAAACAGGCAGAAGGATGAGGTGGAATTCTGTTACACTGGCTGTGACGCATGTGTCAAGGGCTACAGTCCATTATGGATTACACGCTTCAACAAAAATAACACTGAGCCTTGCACAAGGGCCCCCACTGTCCCAGAGGACTGGGTGTTCTCACTCTGAGGCCGACACAGGGCTTTTAATCTGGTCAATAATCGCAAGGCCACAGGGCCAGACCAGCTGGCAGGCATCTTAACAGTGGTTTTCAACCTCTCACTGTCCCAGTCTGTGATCCCCACATGTCTCAAGCTGACCACCATCATTCGTCTTCCCAAGAACTCGAAGGCTGGCTGCCACAATGACTGCCGCATTGTAGCACTAACATCTGTAATTATGAAGTGTTTTTGAAAGGCCGGTTATGGATCACATCACATCCATCCCAGACATCCTAGACCCACTCCAATTTGCATACCGCCCCAACAGATTTACAGACGATGCAATCTCAAATGCACTCCACACTGCCCTCTCCCACCTTGACAAGAGGAATAACTTTTTGAGAATGATGTTCATTGACTACAGCTCAGCGTTCAATACCATAGTGCCCACAAAGCTTGTCACCAAGCTCAGGACCCTGAGACTAAACACCTCACTCTGCAACTGGATCCTGGACTTCCTGACGGTTCGATCCCAGTTGGTAAGAGTAGGCAAGAACACGTCCGCCACGCTGATCCTTAACACTGGGGCCCCTCAGGGGTGTGTCCTTAGTCCCCTTCTGTATTCCCTGTTCAACCACGACTGTGTGGCCAAAGGCATGACTCCAACTCCATCAAGTTTGCTGACGACACGACGGTGGTAAGCGTAATCACCAACTCCGATGAACTCCGCCTACAGGGACGGTAGTTCAGAGAACTGGCAGTGTGTTGCCAGGACAACAACCTCTCCCTCAACCTCAGCAAGACCAAGGAGCTGATCGTGGACTACAGGAAACGTGAGGGGGGGGGGGGGGGGTTGCACACCCCCATCTACATCGACGGGCCGCAGTGGAAAAGGTCAAGAGCTTCTAGTTCCTAATCACTGAGGACTTTACATGGTCTTCTCACACCAGAACGGTTGTGAATCAGGCAACGCCAACGCCTATTCTCCCTCAGGAGGCTGAAATGATTTGGCATGACCCCTCAGACCTCAGGAACTTTTACAGCTGCACCATTGAACGCATCTTGAGGGGTTGTATCAACGTCTGGTATGGGCAACTGCACCGCCCAGGACTGGAAGGCCTTACAGAGGGTGGTGCGGACGGCCCTATCCATCACTGGGGTAAAATTGTCTGCCATCCAGGACATACATTCCAGGCAATGTCTAAGAAATGCCCAAAACAAATACCAAAGAATCCAGCCACCCGAGATAGGCAGTACCGGTGTATCAAGGCTCAGACAACCAGACTTCTAAACAGCTTCTATCCCCTGGCCATAAAACTGTTAAATGGCTAACTACTGCTCTCCCACATACTATCCATACTGACTCTATGCCCATCCACAGGTCTCTACCCACTCAGACACAACCTACGCTGCTGCTAGAATGATTATTGATTAGATGTTTTACTCATTACGCTGATGTCCATTGATTATTCATTGCTGTGCCTGGTTTTCTCCAGACATAACGCTCTACATTCTGGCCAAAGAATTACATTTTTTGTCTCATCAGACCACAGAATCCTTTGCCTTGTGATTCTGTCTTTTGTGTGCCTTTTTTTGCAAACTCCAGGCGTGCTGTCGTGTCTTTTTCTCAGGAGTGGCTTCTGTCTGGCCAGTCTCCCATAAATCCCAGATTGATGAAGTGCTGTAGAGACTGTTGTCCTTCTGTCAGGTTCTCCCATCTCAGCCAAGGTACTCTAGTTCTGTCAGTGGTCATTGGGCTGTCTTGCTGACCAAGTTCCTTCTTGCCCGGTTGTTCAGTTGGGTTGGACGGTCAACTCTAGGCAGAGTCT
This sequence comes from Oncorhynchus mykiss, assembly GCF_013265735.2. Lineage (NCBI taxonomy): Eukaryota > Metazoa > Chordata > Actinopteri > Salmoniformes > Salmonidae > Oncorhynchus > Oncorhynchus mykiss. The sequence continues at coordinate 72,889,994 of NC_048573.1, forward strand.
GGGTAGTTCCATATTTTTTTCCCATTTCCTAATGGAGACCACTGTGCTCTTGGGGGGGAAAAAAACCTGTCATTGATTTTGAATTAAGGCTTTAACACAACATTATGTGGTTAAGTCAAGGGGTATGAATACTTTATGAAGGCACTGTATATATTACCATTTGTATTTATATATTCCTGCTACCAGTCACTTTTCAGCCCTGTGACTTATGTACCACTCCAATACCCCTGGACATTGAATAAGGTACTGGTACTGACCTGTATATACAACCACTCCAGTACCCTGCACATTGAGTAAGGTACTGGTACTGACCTGTATATACAACCACTCCAGTACCCCTGCACATTGAATAAGGTACTGGTACTGACCTGCATATACAACCACTCCAGTACCCCTGGACATTGAATAAGGTACTGGTACTGACCTGCATATACAACCACTCCAGTACCCCTGCACATTGAATAAGGTACTGGTACTGACCTGCATATACAACCACTCCAGTACCCCTGCACATTGAATAAGGTACTGGTACTGACCTGTACAGTCGTGGCCAAAAGTTTTGAAATATTAATTTCTGCTGCCTCAGTTTGTATGATGGCAATTTGCATATACTCCAGAATGTTATGAAGAGTGATCAGATGAATTGCAAAGTCCCTCTTCGCCATGCAAATGAACTGAATCCCCCAAAAAACATTTGCACTGCATTTCAGCCCTGCCACAAAAGGACCAGCTGACATGTCAGTGATTCTCTCGTTAACACAGGTGTGAGTGTTGACGAGGACAAGGCTGGAGAACACTCTGTCATGCTGATTGAGTTCGAATAACAGACTGGAAGCTTCACAAGGAGGGTGGTGCTTGGAATCATTGTTCTTCCTCTGTCAACCATGGTTACCTGCAAGGAAACACGTGCCGTCATCATTGCTTTGCACAAAAAAAGGCTTCACAGGCAAGGATATTGCTGCCAGTAAGATTGCACATAAATCAACCATTTATCGGATCATCAAGAACTTCAAGGAGAGCGGTTCAATTGTTGTGAAGAAGGCTTCAGGGCGCCCAAGAAAGTCCAGCAAGCGCCAGGACCGTCTCCTAAAGTTGATTCAGCTGCGGGATCGGGGCACCACCAGTACAGAGCTTGCTCAGGAATGGTAGCAGGCAGGTGTGAGTGCATCTGCACACAAAGTGAGGCGAAGACTTTTGGAGGATGGCCTGGTGTCAAGAAGGGCAGCAAAGAAGCCACTTCTCTTCAGGAAAAACATCAGTGACAGACTGATATTCTGCAAAAGGTACAGGGATTGGACTGCTGAGGACTGGGGTAAAGTCATTTTCTCTGATGAATCCCCTTTCCGATTGTTTGGGGCATCCGGAAAAAAGCTTGTCCGGAGAAGACAAGGTGAGCGCTACCATCAGTCCTGTGTCATGCCAACAGTAAAGCATCCTGAGACATTCATGTGTGGGGTTGCTTTTCAGCCAAGGGAGGGGGCTCGCTCACAATTTTGCCTAAGAACACAGCCATGAATAAAGAATGGTACCAACACATCCTCCGAGAGCAACTTCTCCCAACCATCCAGGAACAGTTTGGTGACAAACAATGCCTTTTCCAGCATGATTCTTGCCATAAGGCAAAAGTGATAACTAAGTTGCACGGAGAACAAAACATCGATATTTTGGGTCCATGGCCAGGAAACTTCCCAGACCTTAATCCCATTGAGAACTTGTGGTCAATCCTCAAGAGGCAGGTGGACAAACAAATTCAGACAAACTCCAAGCATTGATTATGCAAGAATGGGCTGCCATCACTCAGGATGTGGCCCAGAAGTTAATTGACAGTATGCCAGGGCGGATTGCAGAGGTCTTGAAAAAGAAATGTTACTACTGCAAATATTGACTCTTTGCATCAACTTCATGTTATTGTCAATAAAAGCCTTTGACACTTATGAAATGTTTGTAATTATACTTCAGTATTCCATAGTAACATCTGACAAAAATATCTAAAGACACTGAAGCTGCAAACTGTGTCATTCTCAAAACTTTTGGCCACGACTATATAGACAACCACTCTAGTACCCCTACACATTGAATAAGGTACTGACACTAGTGCTGTTACGGTGACCGTATTACCGCCACACTGGTGGTCATGATGACGGTCACAATTCCATGTGACCGTTTAGTCACGGTAATTAGGCTTCTCCAAGCTCTGATGGTCATTATTAGCCTACCAAATGTTTTAACTGCCTGGTACTCAGCACTCTGTTGTCCCTCTATTCACTCTGACATCAATGCAAATGTCATGAGAGCTCATGCTCATGTTACGCAACATTTCTATAGGCTATGCAATTGTTTGAGAAAACAGAGTGATGGCCTCTGTTAAAAAGAGGAGGTTCCCATCAGCTTCCTATAGGGTAGGCCAACTGTATTTATTTCTCAACTTTCTCAAACTTAATATTAAGTACTTTGCTTTTCTTTACAACAGGAGTATATCCTACCTGGCTGCCATGAACATAAACCAGGGGGAAAAGCGTCCTCCATTCACTATTTAAGTGCATAGATGACATGTATTTTTTCCCGCTGCCCCTGTTTAGATACAGGTGCATGAAGACCAGATTAAATCAGGAATAGTCTGACGGGTGACAATATTAGCCTATCACTTGATAAATGATCGCGTGTGAATGATTCCTAGCTTAAGCCAAACAGCTCAAGCTTTTTGGGGGGGGGGGGATGTGTTCAAAGCATAGTCTCACACCTCATGTTGCCTTGCCCATAGGCCTATATGTTTTAATAAGGTTTGTATTACAACTAAAGTGGCCATATCATTTCTTAAAATGAAGCACATTAATCTGTTTACTGGCATACATAAGCAGCGTGTGAGTTTCACGTTTGCGGAAGATCATTTTCCCCATAAAAATGCAACTTTATAATAAAAGCATTAATTACATTTGTGGTCATTTTGAATAATGGTGTTTTCCTGCTAATGGAACATTCGTGCTGATTGCCTACTGCCATGTGCGCATTGCTCTGCTTATAATGTGAAGAAATAGTCTAATAGTTTATCACCATTGTAAGCTAAACGTTGTCATCTGTTGCATCAGCCTTATTTCTTAGTTCATTTTTTAATGCTTGTGTGTGTATATATATATATATATATATATATATATATATATATTTATTATTATTAATTTAGGATCTATCGCATCCCACAACTGTCCCGGACTATGTTAGGAACATTTATTTCTTGCACAGAATAGAAGAGGTCAACTTTTATACTACGGGGGATAGTTGATTGGCATAGGCTAGTGCTTTTGCTGTTCGTTAGTCCTACTACTCATCTTGTCGGCTGACGAAAAGTAAATGTGGACAGTTCTACCAATATCTTCAATATGCGTCTCAGAATTGGATACGGACGTACGCAGTAGGGGTCCCAGATGTGTCTGTCTTCACTTGTAGCCTGCGAGAAATACCCAATCGTGTGACAGATGTGTCTGTCTTCACTTGTAGCCTGCGAGAAATACCCAATCGTGTGACAGATGTGTCTGTCTTCACTTGTAGCCTGCGAGAAATACCCAATCGTGTGACTGAGAGCCTTTTTTGAGTGAGACGTGCTTCGGCACGCAGCGGAGAGAAGGGAATTATAATGATTATATTCAGCCCAATGGTACAACCGGCCACAAAAGGCATGGATGTTTTTAGGGGGGTCATGGCCACACAAAGGGGATGCAGTCGGAAAATTTGAGGCATTATCAAGTTCTTCTCAAATGGTGAATGAGAGACTGATGAAGTGTGTACAGCCTGCACAAGAAACAAAGCAGAGCTCATACCTTTCATATGACTTTTTTTCAACTCATCATTAGATTGGCATCATGCAGCCTTAGAATGTGTTAAAAATCAAAACAATAGCCCAACATTTTTATCACAACTAAAGTTATATTATTAATAAGTCTAAATTAAGTCGATAGGAGGGCCTGTTTCTTTGTTAACCTCCACACAGAATAGCCGCATGTTCGCACTCCCTCAAATAGTTCGCACTCCCTCAAATCGTTTGGAGAAAATATCCTTTCTATTTTATTCAGCTTGGTTCAATTGTATTCTTCATACTATAGAATAATGCCACGGAATTCTAAGCAAATCTTGTCTGCTAAATGAACTAGTGTACCACCAGCCAGATCAGGACCGAACATAAAGACAACTCAAGAGTATGTTATTCTGTTCTTCTGAAATAGAATACATTTTCTTCATATCCTGTTTCCTTCGACCTGTCTAAAATAAATAATGGATTCATTGTGAAGGTATAAGACTATATTACATGGATTTATTGTGAAGGTATAAGACTATATTACATGGATTTATTGTGAAGGTATAAGACTATATTACATGGATTTATTGTGAAGGTGTTGGCTCTATTATTAAATGGATTTATTAGACTTTTATTTATTTATTAGACTTTTTTTTAAATGTTGATGTTCCAAAGGTCTGCGTCAGTGTGTGGCTCTGTGTGGAAGGTAGGAGATGCTAAACGTGATTATGTTAATTCATGGTCAATTACCATGAGACTGACAGTTATTTGCTTTACTGTCACCAGCTGATGAAATTTCATGACCACCACAGCTGGTACTGACCTGTATATTGAACAAGGTACTGACCTGTATATTGAACAAGGTACTGACCTGTATATTGAACATGGTACTGACCTGTATATTGAACAAGGTACTGACCTGTATATTGAACAAGGTACTGAACTGTATATTGGTACTGACCTGTATATTGAACATGGTACTGACCTGTATATTGGTACTGACCTGTATATTGAACATGGTACTGACCTGTATATTGAACAAGGTACTGACCTGTATATTGAACAAGGTACTGAACTGTATATTGGTACTGACCTGTATAATGAACATGGTACTGACCTGTATATTGAACAAGGTACTGACCTGTATATTGAACATGGTACTGACCTGCATATTGAACATGGTACTGACCTGTATATTGAACATGGTACTGACCTGTATATTGAACATGGTACTGACCTGTATATTGAACATGGTACTGACCTGCATATTGAACATGGTACTGACCTGTATATTGAACATGGTACTGACCTGTATATTGAACAAGGTACTGACCTGTATATTGAACATGGTACTGACCTGTATATTGGTACTGACCTGTATATTGGTACTGACCTGTATATTGAACATGGTACTGACCTGCATATTGGTACTGACCTGTATATTGGTACTGACCTGTATATTGAACATGGTACTGACCTGTATATTGGTACTGACCTGTATATTGGTACTGACCTGTATATTGAACATGGTACTGACCTGTATATTGGTACTGACCTATATATTGGTACTGACCTGTATATTGAACATGGTACTGACCTGTATATTGGTACTGACCTGTATATTGAACATGGTACTGACCTGTATATTGAACATGGTACTGACCTGTATATTGAACATGGTACTGACCTGCATATTGAACATGGTACTGACCTGTATATTGAACATGGTACTGACCTGTATATTGAACATGGTACTGACCTGTATATTGAACATGGTACTGACCTGCATATTGAACATGGTACTGACCTGCATATTGAACATGGTACTGACCTGTATATTGAACATGGTACTGACCTGCATATTGAACATGGTACTGACCTGTATAATGAACATGGTACTGACCTGCATATTGAACATGGTACTGACCTGCATATTGAACATGGTACTGACCTGTATATTGAACATGGTACTGACCTGTATATTGAACATGGTACTGACCTGTATATTGAACATGGTACTGACCTGTATATTGAACATGGTACTGACCTGTATAATGAACATGGTACTGACCTGTATATTGAACATGGTACTGACCTGTATATTGGTACTGACCTGTATATTGAACATGGTACTGACCTGTATATTGAACATGGTACTGACCTGTATATTGAACATGGTACTGACCTGTATATTGAACATGGTACTGACCTGTATATTGAACATGGTACTGACCTGTATATTGAACATGGTACTGACCTGTATATTGGTACTGACCTGTATATTGAACATGGTACTGACCTGTATATTGGTACTGACCTGTATATTGAACATGGTACTGACCTGTATATTGAACATGGTACTGACCTGTATATTGAACATGGTACTGACCTGTATATTGAACATGGTACTGACCTGTATATTGAACAAGGTACTGACCTGTATATTGAACAAGGTACTGACCTGCATATTGAACATGGTACTGACCTGTATATTGGTACTGACCTGTATATTGAACATGGTACTGACCTGTATATTGGTACTGACCTGTATATTGAACATGGTACTGACCTGTATATTGGTACTGACCTGTATATTGAACATGGTACTGACCTGTATATTGGTACTGACCTGTATATTGGTACTGACCTGTATATTGGTACTGACCTGTATATTGAACATGGTACTGACCTGTATATTGAACATGGTACTGACCTGTATATTGAACAAGGTACTGACCTGCATATTGAACATGGTACTGACCTGTATATTGCACATGGTACTGACCTGTATATTGGTACTGACCTGTATAATGAACATGGTACTGACCTGCATATTGAACATGGTACTGACCTGTATATTGAACATGGTACTGACCTGTATATTGAACATGGTACTGACCTGCATATTGAACATGGTACTGACCTGTATATTGAACATGGTACTGACCTGTATATTGGTACTGACCTGTATATTGAACATGGTACTGACCTGTATATTGAACATGGTACTGACCTGTATATTGGTACTGACCTGTATATTGAACATGGTACTGACCTGTATATTGAACAAGGTACTGACCTGTATATTGAACATGGTACTGACCTGTATATTGAACATGGTACTGACCTGTATATTGAACAAGGTACTGACCTGTATATTGAACATGGTACTGACCTGTATATTGAACATGGTACTGACCTGTATATTGAACATGGTACTGACCTGTATATTGAACATGGTACTGACCTGTATATTGAACATGGTACTGACCTGTATATTGAACATGGTACTGACCTGTATATTGAACATGGTACTGACCTGTATATTGAACATGGTACTGACCTGTATATTGAACATGGTACTGACCTGTATATTGAACATGGTACTGACCTGTATATTGAACATGGTACTGACCTGTATATTGAACATGGTACTGACCTGCATATTGAACATGGTACTGACCTGTATATTGAACATGGTACTGACCTGCATATTGAACATGGTACTGACCTGTATATTGAACATGGTACTGACCTGCATATTGAACATGGTACTGACCTGTATATTGAACATGGTACTGACCTGTATAATGAACATGGTACTGACCTGTATATTGAACATGGTACTGACCTGCATATTGAACATGGTACTGACCTGCATATTGAACATGGTACTGACCTGTATATTGGTACTGACCTGTATATTGAACAAGGTACTGACCTGTATATTGAACATGGTACTGACCTGTATATTGAACATGGTACTGACCTGTATATTGAACATGGTACTGACCTGCATATTGAACATGGTACTGACCTGTATATTGAACATGGTACTGACCTGTATATTGAACATGGTACTGACCTGTATATTGGTACTGACCTGTATATTGGTACTGACCTGCATATTGAACATGGTACTGACCTGTATATTGGTACTGACCTGTATATTGGTACTGACCTGCATATTGAACATGATACTGACCTGTATATTGAACATGGTACTGACCTGTATATTGAACATGGTACTGACCTGCATATTGAACATGGTACTGACCTGTATATTGAACATGGTACTGACCTGTATATTGAACATGGTACTGACCTGCATATTGAACATGATACTGACCTGTATATTGAACATGGTACTGACCTGTATATTGAACATGGTACTGACCTGTATATTGAACATGATACTGACCTGTATATTGAACATGGTACTGACCTGTATATTGAACATGGTACTGACCTGTATATTGAACATGGTACTGACCTGCATATTGAACATGGTACTGACCTGCATATTGAACATGGTACTGACCTGTATATTGAACATGGTACTGACCTGTATATTGAACATGGTACTGACCTGCATATTGAACATGGTACTGACCTGTATATTGAACATGGTACTGACCTGTATATTGAACATGGTACTGACCTGTATATTGGTACTGACCTGTATATTGGTACTGACCTGCATATTGAACATGGTACTGACCTGTATATTGGTACTGACCTGTATATTGGTACTGACCTGCATATTGAACATGATACTGACCTGTATATTGAACATGGTACTGACCTGTATATTGAACATGGTACTGACCTGCATATTGAACATGGTACTGACCTGTATATTGAACATGGTACTGACCTGTATATTGAACATGGTACTGACCTGCATATTGAACATGATACTGACCTGTATATTGAACATGGTACTGACCTGTATATTGAACATGGTACTGACCTGTATATTGAACATGATACTGACCTGTATATTGAACATGGTACTGACCTGTATATTGAACATGGTACTGACCTGTATATTGAACATGGTACTGACCTGTATATTGAACATGGTACTGACCTGTATATTGAACATGGTACTGACCTGTATATTGAACATGGTACTGACCTGTATATTGAACATGGTACTGACCTGTATATTGAACAAGGTACTGACCTGTATATTGAACATGGTACTGACCTGTATATTGAACATGGTACTGACCTGTATATTGAACATGGTACTGACCTGTATATTGAACATGGTACTGACCTGCATATTGAACATGGTACTGACCTGTATATTGAACATGGTACTGACCTGTATATTGAACAAGGTACTGACCTGTATATTGAACATGGTACTGACCTGTATATTGAACATGGTACTGACCTGCATATTGAACATGGTACTGACCTGTATATTGAACATGGTACTGACCTGCATATTGAACAAGGTACTGACCTGCATATTGAACATGGTACTGACCTGTATATTGAACATGGTACTGACCTGTATATTGAACATGGTACTGACCTGTATATTGAACATGGTACTGACCTGTATATTGAACATGGTACTGACCTGTATATTGAACATGGTACTGACCTGTATATTGAACATGGTACTGACCTGTATATTGAACATGGTACTGACCTGTATATTGAACATGGTACTGACCTGTATATTGGTACTGACCTGTATATTGGTACTGACCTGTATATTGAACATGGTACTGACCTGTATATTGAACATGGTACTGACCTGCATATTGAACATGGTACTGACCTGTATATTGGTACTGACCTGTATATTGGTACTGACCTGTATATTGAACATGGTACTGACCTGTATATTGAACATGGTACTGACCTGTATATTGAACATGGTACTGACCTGTATATTGGTACTGACCTGTATATTGGTACTGACCTGTATATTGAACATGGTACTGACCTGTATATTGAACAAGGTACTGACCTGTATATTGAACATGGTACTGACCTGTATATTGAACATGGTACTGACCTGCATATTGAACAAGGTACTGACCTGCATATTGAACATGGTACTGACCTGTATATTGAACATGGTACTGACCTGTATATTGAACATGGTACTGACCTGTATATTGAACATGGTACTGACCTGTATATTGAACATGGTACTGACCTGTATATTGAACATGGTACTGACCTGTATATTGAACATGGTACTGACCTGTATATTGAACATGGTACTGACCTGTATATTGAACATGGTACTGACCTGTATATTGGTACTGACCTGTATATTGGTACTGACCTGTATATTGAACATGGTACTGACCTGTATATTGAACATGGTACTGACCTGCATATTGAACATGGTACTGACCTGTATATTGGTACTGACCTGTATATTGGTACTGACCTGTATATTGAACATGGTACTGACCTGTATATTGAACATGGTACTGACCTGTATATTGAACATGGTACTGACCTGTATATTGGTACTGACCTGTATATTGGTACTGACCTGTATATTGAACATGGTACTGACCTGTATATTGAACAAGGTACTGACCTGTATATTGAACATGGTACTGACCTGTATATTGAACAAGGTACTGACCTGTATATTGAACATGGTACTGACCTGTATATTGAACATGGTACTGACCTGTATATTGAACATGGTACTGACCTGTATATTGAACATGGTATTGACCTGTATATTGGTACTGACCTGTATATTGGTACTGACCTGTATATTGAACATGGTACTGACCTGTATATTGAACATGGTACTGACCTGTATATTGGTACTGACCTGTATATTGAACATGGTACTGACCTGTATATTGAACATGGTACTGACCTGCATATTGAACATGGTACTGACCTGCATATTGAACATGGTACTGACCTGCATATTGAACATGGTACTGACCTGTATATTGAACATGGTACTGATCTGTATATTGAACATGGTACTGACCTGTATATTGAACATGGTACTGACCTGTATATTGAACATGGTACTGACCTGTATATTGAACATGGTACTGACCTGTATATTGAACATGGTACTGACCTGTATATTGAACATGGTACTGACCTGTATATTGAACATGGTACTGACCTGCATATTGAACATGGTACTGACCTGTATATTGAACATGGTACTGACCTGTATATTGAACATGGTACTGACCTGCATATTGAACATGGTACTGACCTGTATATTGAACATGGTACTGACCTGCATATTGAACATGGTACTGACCTGTATATTGAACATGGTACTGACCTGTATATTGAACAAGGTACTGACCTGTATATTGAACATGGTACTGACCTGTATATTGAACATGTAGTTGCTATGGTTTTTATTCTCTCTGACGGCAGCGTTAGGAAAGAGCTCTCATTTAGGAATTTCACTGTACTGTTTTACTCGGGTTATATCCTGTACAAGTGGCGAATTAACTTGAAACCCAGTAGTACAAACACACACACACACACACACACACAAACACACTAAGCGATAGTCATTACGCTCTAACTGTCGATACCAAGGAAAGGAGGACAGGCAGGGTGATTGTCTCCATATGAAACCAGATAGTCTTCCCTTTCTCCATGCTCATGTGATTCTCTCCCCCTCTGCTCCACACACACACACACACACACACACACACACACACACTCACTCACACTACCCCCTTTAACGCAAACCATCTGTGAAACAGTGTAGCAGCTCTCTCTCTCTTTCTCTCTCTCTCCACGTCTTGGAGAACCCAGTGATTTCAGGCTAAATTAGCAGCCAGTTGTCCTGGGCGCGCGCACACACACACAGCAGGTCTTTGATTTGACTTATTATAGAAGCTTTAGATAAATGGAGGCAGAGGGAATTCCAGCAGGATGCTGTAATGTTGCTCAACACACACACACACAGACACACACACACACACGGAAACATAGACACACACACAGACACACACACACACACACAAAGAGACCGAAACATAGACCACAAACACACACACGGAAATATAGACACACACACAGACACGGAAACATAGACACACACGGAAACATAGACACACACACACATAGACACACACACACACAAAATGACCGAAACATAGACCACAAACACACACACGGAAACACAGACACACACACACACACAGACACGGAAACATAGACACACACACACACAAAGTGACCGAAACATAGACCACAAACACACAGCAAACACACAGCAAACATTATTTGTTATCCACAAACACACATGGAAACACAGACACACACACACACAGACACGGAAACATAGACACACACACAGACACGGAAACATAGACACACACACAAAGAGACCGAAACATAGACCACAAACACACACACGGAAACACAGACACACACAAAGAGAGGGAAACATAGGCCACACACACACACACACACACACACACAGGGGTCGTAACGTCTGGAAGAGCAGAGCAACACAGGTTGCATTTCACAGTCCAGCTGTCTCTGTCTTGTCTGTCTGATGCACATCATCCCTCGGCGGAGGGAGGGATGAATGGAGGGATGAATGGAGGGATGAATGGAAGGATGAATGGAAGGATGAATGGAAAGATGGATGGAGGGAGGGATGAATGGAAGGATGAAGGATGGAGGGAGGGATGACGGAGGGAGGGATGGAGGGAGGAAGGGATGGAGGGATGACTGATGAAGGATGGAGGGAGGGAGGGATGACGGATGGAGGGAGGGATGACGGATGGAGGGAGGGATGACGGATGGAGGGAGGGATGAAGGATAGAGGGAGGGAGGGATGACGGATGGAGGGAGGGATGAAGGATGGAGGGAGGGATGGAGGGAGGGAGGGATGATTCTTCACGCAAATATTATAACACACGCAATGATATGGTGTGTGGTCCTCCCACAACGACTCAGGAAACCATGCAGTTTGTTAGACTCTAGATCTCAAACTCATCACTCACAACCAACTGACACACTCACTAGATACCTGCTGCCACAATTAAATATGAGCTATGCTGATCCTACAATGGCGCCAGAGGAGATGGCTGCCGTATTACGGGCTCCTAACCAATTGTGCTATTGTGTGTGTTTTCTCACATTTATTTGTAACTTATTTTGTACCTATTGTTTTTGCCACCGTCTCTTATGACCGGAAAGCGCTTCTGGATATCAGGACAGCGATTACTCCGCTCGTACTGGACGAAGAAACTGTCTGAGTTGGACTAGAAGAATTTACTTCAGACACAGGACAAGGCCCAAATCCCCATCATTCGCATAAAGAAGAAACTGCGATATCGGGGACTTAGGTCGGGGTGCCTTGTAAGGATCCGACAGCGAGTGGGTAATCCACCTCTACCATCAGTCCTATTAGCCAACGTGCAATCATTGAATAACAAAATGGATGAGCTCCAATGAAGACTATCCTACCAACGGGACATTAAAAACTGTAATATCTTATGTTTCACCGAGTCGTGGCTGAACGACAACATGGATAACATACAGCTGGCTGGGTTTTCGGTGCATCAACATGATAGAACAGCTGCCACCGGTAAGACAAGGGGTGGTGGTCTTTGTCTATTTGTCAATAACAGCTGGTGCACGAAATCTAATATAAAGGAAGTCTCTAGGTTTTGCTCGCCTGAGGTAGAGTATCTCATGATAAGCTGTAGACCACACTATTTACCAAGAAAGTGTATCTATATTTTCCATAGCTGTCTATAGACCACCACAAACCAATACTGTCACTAAGCCTGCAACCAACTCTATAAGGCCATAAACAACCAAAAAATTGCTCATCCAGAGGTGGCGCTCCTAGTGGCCGGGGACTTTAATGCAGGGAAACTTAAATCAGTTTTGCCTCATTTCTATCAGCATGTTAAATGTGCAACCAGGGGGGGGGGGGGACTTTAGACCACCTTTACTCCACACACAGAGACGCGTACAAAGCTCTCCCTCGCCCTCCATTGAGGCGGCAGGTAGCCTAGTGGTTAGAGCGTTGGACTAGTAACCGAAAAGGTGCAAGATCGAATCCCCGAGCTGACAAGGTGAAAATGTGTCATTCTGCCTCTGAACAAGGCAGTTAAACCACTGTTCTAAGGCAGTCATTGAAACTGACTTGCTTAGTAAAATAAAATGTTTTGGCAAATCTGAACTCGATCCTCCTGATTCCTTCTTACAAGCCAAAACTAAAGCAGGAAGTACCAGTGACTCGCTTAATACGGAAGTGGTCAGATGACACAGATGCTAAGCCACAGGACTGTTTTGCTAGCACAGAATGGAATACCCACATCAGTCACTGGCTATATCAATCGATGATGTTGTCACCACAGTGACCGTACGTACATACCCCAACCAGAAGCCATGGATTACAGGCAACATCTGCACAGAGCTTAAAGGTAGAGTTGCCGCTTTCAAGGAGCGGGACCCTAAACCGGACGCTTATAAGAAATCCTGCTATGCCCGCCGACGAACCATCAAACATGCAAAGCGTCAATACAGGACTAAGATTGGATCCTACCACACTGGCTCCGACGCTCGGCGGATGTGGCAGGGCTTGGAAACTATTACGGACTAAAAATGGAAGCACAGCCGCGAACTGCCAAATGACACAAGCCTACCAGACGAGGCAATTCGAGGCAAGCAACACTGAAGCATGCATGAGAGCACCAGCTGATGTGGTCACCCTCTCTGTAGTCAACATTCACAAGGCCGCAGGGCCAGACGGATTACCAGGACGTGTACTCAGAGCAGGAGTGTCAACAGTTAAGACCATGGTCAACATTGGCTGACAAAACCAAGTGTCTTCACTGACATTTTCAAACCTGTCCATGGCCTAGTCTGTAATACCAACATGTTTCAAGCAGACCACCAATAGTCCCTGTGCTCAAGAACACCAAGGTAACCTGCCTAAATGACTACCTACCCGTAGCACTCACGTCTGTAGCCATGAAATGCTTTGAAAGGCTTGTCATGGCTCACATCAACACCATTATCCCAGAAACCCTAGACCCACTCCAATTTGCATACCGCCCCAACAGATCCACAGATGATGCAATCACACTTGTACTCCACATTGCCCTTTCCAACCTGGACAAAAATAACACCTATGTGAGAATGCTATTCATTGACTACAGCTCAGCGTTCAACACCATAGTGCACTCAAAGCTCATCACTAAGGGACTAAACACCTCCCTCTGCAACTGAATCCTAGACTTCCTGATGAGCCAACCCCAGGTGGTAAGGGTAGGTAACATCTGCCATGCTGATCCTCAAAACGGGGCCCCCTCAGTGGTGCGTACTCAGTTCCCTCCTGTACTCCATGTTCACCCATGACTGTATGGCCAAGCACGACTCCAACACCATCATTAAGTTTTCCGAGGACATAAGTGGTAGGCCTGATCACCAACAACGATGAGACAGCTTAGGTGAGGAGGTCAGAGACCTGGTCTCACAGTTTCTGTTGGGAAGCAGATTGAACCAGGTTTTCCTCAAGGATTTTGTCTGTGCTTGGCTCTATTTTGTTTATTTTTTTATCCTAAACTCCCTAGTCCTTGCCGCTGACAAGCATACCCATAACATGATGCAGCCACCACCATGCTTGAAAATATGAAGTGGTACTCAGTGATGTTGGATTTGCCCCAAACATAACACTTCATATTGAGGACATAAAGTTAATTTCTTTGCCACGAGACATTTCATCTTTTATTAATTTGTTAACATTTCTAAAAACATGATTCCACTTTGACATTATGGGGTATTGTGTGTAAGCCAGTGGCACAAAATCTCAATTGAATCCATTTTAAAATCAGGTAGTAACACAACAAAATGTGGAAAAGTCAATGGGTGTGTACACTTTCTGGAGGCACTGTATGTGTTTATAGTGCTCATGTACACTACATGACCAAAAGTATGTGGACACCTGCTCGTCGAACATCTCATTCCAAAATATGTGCATTAATATGGAGTTGGTCCCCCCTTTGCTGCTATAACGGCCTCCACTCTTCTGGGAAGGCTTTCCACTAGATGTTGGAACATTTGGCATTGATATTGGGCGATTAGACCTGGCTCGCAGTCAGTGTTCCAATTCATGCCAAAGGTGTTCCATGGGGTTGCGGTCAGGGCTCTGTGCAGGCCAGTCAAGTTCTTCCATGCTGATCTCGACAAACCATTTATGTATAGACCTCACTTTGTGCACGGGGACATTGTCATGCTGAAACAGGAAAGGGCCTTCCCCAAACTGTTGCCACAAAGTTGGAAGCACAGAATCTTCTAGAATTTCATTGTATGCTGTAGCGTTAAGATTTCCCCTCACTGGAACTAAGGAGCCTAGCCCGAACCATGAAAAACAGCCCCACACCATTATTTCTCCTACACCAAACTTTGCAGTTGACACGATGCATTCCTGGCATCCACCAAACCCAGATTTGTCCTTCGGACTGACAGATGGTGAAGCGTGATTCATCACTCCAGAGAACGCATTTCCACTGCTCCAGAGTCCAACGGCGGCAAGTTTTACACCACTCCAGCCGACGCTTGGCATTGAGCATGGTGATATTAGGCTTGTACGCGGCTGCTGTACCATGAAAACCCATTTCATGAAGCTCCTGGCGAACAGTTATTGTACTGACGTTGTTTCCAGAGGCAGTTTGGAACTCGGTAGTGAGTGTTGCAAGCAAAGACAGACGCGCTACACACTTCAGTCCCCGGTCCCATTCTGTGAGCTTGTGTGGCCTACCACTTCGCGGCTGAGCCGTTGTTGCTCCTAGACGTTTCCACTTCACAATAACAGCACTTCCAGTTGACAGGGGCAACTCTAGCAGGGCAGAAACCTGATGAACTGACTTGTTGGAAAGGTGGCATCCTATGATGGTGCCACGTTGAGTCACTGAGCTCTTCAGTAAAGCCATTCTACTATCAATGTTTGTCTATGGAGATTGCATGGTTGTGTGCTCGATTTTTATACACCTGTCAGCAACGGGTGTGACTGAAATAGCCAAATCACTAATTTGACAGGGTATCCACATACGTTTGTGTGTGTATATATAGTGTGTTTACAGTGCTTGTGTGTTGACCAATAAAATAAATGTCCTTTGCTTTTGTGTCTTGTGTTTCAGGGGGAAGTGTAACATTGCCCATTTCTCCGACATCTTTGCTGCCAGGGAGTTCAAAGCTCGCATCGACTCCTTTTTCTACATCCTCGGATACAACCCAGAGACCAGGTAAGACTGTCTCTGACTATTGGTTCTGATACAACCCAGAGACCAGTTAAGACTGTCTCTGACTATTGGTTCTGATACAACCCAGAGACCAGGTAAGACTGTCTCTGACTATTGGTTCTGATACAACCCAGAGACCAGTTAAGACTGGCTCTGACTATTGGTTCTGATACAACCCAGAGACCAGTTAAGACTGTCTCTGACTATTGGTTCTGATACAACCCAGAGACCAGGTAAGACTGTCTCTGACTATTGGTTCTGATACAACCCAGAGACCAGTTAAGACTACTAGAAGCCCAAACAGATATAATGTTTTAGTAATCCATAAAACCATTTAAAACATTGTTTACATTTGTATACGATCACATTTAAATATGACTGGGAATAGTTGGGAAATCATTTTCCAAAATTAAAATCACTAGGAACTGATTTCCTGGTGTTTTCACAGCGTTTTTTTTGTCCGACAATAAAAATTCTCAAGAAATATATGTATTTATTTTTGCTCCAAAAACTTGGGGGGTGTTTGGGGGCAAAATAAAACCACCCCTTGGGTCATATTCAGACCGCGGGCCGCAATTTGAGAACCCTGCTATAGAAGCTTAAACACTCGGTGTGTGTGTGCACAGGCACTGATTACAGCTAAACACGCTGCATGATGCTGAATGCAAAATAGTCTTCAGTCTGTAAACACAATGTGTTATTTATGGCCGGTAATTTTATTAGGATCCCCCATTAGCCGCTGCAAAAACATCAGCTACTCCTCCTGGGGGTCCACATGAACCATGACATAGCACAGGACATTATTAGTCGAGGATTTAAATACGTACATTTAAATCGTCACGCACGGCCTGCATGTCAGTACACATTAATATTACATTAATGCCAGATAGATAAAAACAGCCTGATCAGAGGTAGATTTAGTATATTATTCGTACATTATAAGATAGCCTTTTATAAAATGGTGAATGTTACTACATTCCCATTTAACATGATAATGATGTACGCTAAAAGAACCTAACTTTTTGAAGGCATTTCCATATAGTTAATATTATGGTAATAACTGTAATATTCTGAATATATTAAAATATTCTAAATACAACCTGCCCCTTTTCATGTTATAAATAACACAACCTGTGATCAAATTTAACATTTTACTCGGAATGAACTCTTCCTGGAAATGCTTTGGCCTGCATCTCAAAAGGAGTTATGAATTGTTCATGTTGCTTAATTGAATAAAACAAATCTAATATTTAACCTTTTATGTAACTAGACAAGTCAGTTAACAAATTAATATTTACAATGACGGCCTGACGGGGAACAGTGGAGTTAACTGCCTTGTTCAGGGGCAGAACAACAGATTTTTACCTTGTCAGCTCGGGGGATTCTATCCAGCAACCTTTTGGTTACTGGCCCAATGCTCTAACCACTAGACTACCTGCTCTAACCACTAGGCTACCTGGCTCTAACCACTAGACTACCTGCTCTAACCACTAGACTACCTGCTCTAACCACTAGGCTACCTGGCTCTAACCACTAGACTACCTGCTCTAACCACTAGACTACCTGCTCTAACCACTAGGCTACCTGCTCTAACCACTAGGCTACCTTCTCTAACCACTAGGCTACCTGCCTCATCTAACCATTAGGCTACCTGGCTCTAACCACTAGGCTACCTGGCTCTAACCACTAGGCTACCTGCCTCTAACCACTAGGCTACCTTCTCTAACCACTAGGCTACCTTCTCTAACCACTAGGCTACCTTCTCTAACCACTAGGCTACCTGCCTCATCTAACCACTAGGCTACCTGGCTCTAACCACTAGGCTACCTGGCTCTAACCACTAGGCTACCTGCCTCTAACCACTAGGCTACCTGCCTCTAACCACTAGGCTACCTGGCTCTAACCACTAGGCTTAATCCCTAAAAGGCTCAGGTAATGGTGTCAGGATTGAAATCTTTACATAGCCTACAGATTACTGACATACTGACATTTGCTTTAGCCCATAAGGTCTGTGTCATGCACTGTAACCACACGCGCGTGCACACGTCGCCCGGGGTAGGCCGTCATTGTAGATAAGAATTTGTTCTTAACTGACTTGCCGAGTTAAATAATAAATATATAAAGTAACAATATACAGTATGTACCCATACTTTAGCTACAGGGTAACAATGTATTCACACTATCTATGTAACAATATACATTATGTACCCATACTTTAGCTGCAGGGTAACAATGTATCCACACTATCTATGTAACAATATACATTATGTACCCATACTTTACCTACAGGGTAACAATGTATTCACACTATCTATGTAAAAATATACATTATGTACCCATATTTTAGCTACAAGGTAACAATGTATCCACACTATCTATGTAACAATATGTACCCATACTTTAGCTACAGGGTAACAATGTAACCACACTATCTATGTAACAATATGTACCCATACTTTAGCTACAGGGTAACAATGTATCCACACTATCTATGTAACAATATACAGTATGTACCCATACTTTAGCTACAGGGTAACAATGTATCCACACTATCTACGTAACAATATGTACCCATACTTTAGCTACAGGGTAACAATGTATCCACACTATCTATGTAACAATATGTACCCATACTTTAGCTACAGGGTAACAATGTATCCACACTATCTATGTAACAATATACAGTATGTACCCATACTTTAGCTACAGGGTAACAATGTATCCACACTATCTATGTAACAATATACAGTATGTACCCATACTTTAGCTACAGGGTAACAATGTATCCACACTATCTATGTAACAATATACAGTATGTACCCATACTTTAGCTACAGGGTAACAATGTATCCACACTATCTATGTAACAATATACAGTATGTACCCATACTTTAGCTACAGGGTAACAATGTATCCACACTATCTATGTAACAATATACATTATGTACCCATACTTTAGCTACAGGGTAACAATGTAACCACACTATCTATGTAACAATATGTACCCATACTTTAGCTACACGGTAACAATGTAACCACACTATCTATGTAACAATATGTACCCATACTTTAGCTACAGGGTAACAATGTATCCACACTATCTATGTAACAATATACAGTATGTACCCATACTTTAGCTACAGGGTAACAATGTAACCACACTATCTATGTAACAATATGTACCCATACTTTAGCTACAGGGTAACAATGTATCCACACTATCTATGTAACAATATACATTATGTACCCATACTTTAGCTACAAGGTAACAATGTATCCACACTACCTATGTAACAATATACAGTATGTACCCATACTTTAGCTACAGGGTAACAATGTAACCACACTATCTATGTAACAATATGTACCCATACTTTAGCTACAGGGTAACAATGTATCCACACTATCTATGTAACAATATACAGTATGTACCCATACTTTAGCTACAGGGTAACAATGTACGGTATCCACACTATCTATGTAACAATATACATTATGTACCCATACTTTAGCTACAGGGTAACAATGTACGGTATCCACACTATCTATGTAACAATATACATTATGTACCCATACTTTAGCTACAGGGTAACAATGTATTCACACTATCTATGTAACAATATACATTATGTACCCATACTTTAGCTACAGGGTAACAATGTATTCACACTATCTATGTAACAATATACATTATGTACCCATACTTTAGCTACAGGGTAACAATGTAACCACACTATCTATGTAACAATATGTACCCATACTTTAGCTACAGGGTAACAATGTAACCACACTATCTATGTAACAATATGTACCCATACTTTAGCTACAGGGTAACAATGTAACCACACTATCTATGTAACAATATACATTATGTACCCATACTTTAGCTACAGGGTAACAATGTAACCACACTATCTATGTAACAATATGTACCCATACTTTAGCTACAGGGTAACAATGTATCCACACTATCTATGTAACAATATACATTATGTACCCATACTTTAGCTACACGGTAACAATGTATCCACACTATCTATGTAACAATATACATTATGTACCCATACTTTAGCTACAGGGTAACAATGTAACCACACTATCTATGTAACAATATGTACCCATACTTTAGCTACAGGGTAACAATGTAACCACACTATCTATGTAACAAAATGGACCCATACTTTAGCTACAGGGTAACAATGTATCCACACTATCTATGTAACAATATACAGTATGTACCCATACTTTAGCTACAGGGTAACAATGTAACCACACTATCTATGTAACAATATGTACCCATACTTTAGCTACAGGGTAACAATGTATCCACACTATCTATGTAACAATATACATTATGTACCCATACTTTAGCTACAGGGTAACAATGTATCCACACTACCTATGTAACAATATACAGTATGTACCCATACTTTAGCTACAGGATAACAATGTAACCACACTATCTATGTAACAATATGTACCCATACTTTAGCTACAGGGTAACAATGTATCCACACTATCTATGTAACAATATACATTATGTACCCATACTTTAGCTACACGGTAACAATGTAACAAACAATATACATTATGTACCCATACTTTAGCTACAGGGTAACAATGTACGGTATCCTCACTATATATGTAACAACATACATTATGTACCCATACTTTAGCTACAGGTTAACAATGTATCCACACTATCTATGTAACAATATGCAGTATGTACCCATACTTTAGCTACAATGTATCCACACTGTAGTGTAGTTTGCACTTTATTGCCTGTGTGCTCCTTTTTGTGTTGGGAATCAGGCGATACAATGTAGCAACTGAGTTGCTGGCAGCTATAAAATCCACATCAGTTGCTGTGTTGCCTCCCTATTTCCTACCGCTGCTGTTGTTAGTCTGGAACCCCCTAGTTCCGAGCCAGGGCCCCAGTCTACCCTGCCCCTCCCTCTCCTCCCCAGCTTTGCTTGTTTGGTATGCTGAGCGTTGTGTCTGTTGTCTGCAGCTTGTAGTTACATTCCAATGGCCTTGTTTATTATAGACCAGACATACATTCGAGAGGGGTTCTTGATTCCGTATCCTGTGTCTGCACGCTTGTGTGTGAGATCTTAACACATGCTCCGTTGTGTGTGTGTGTGTGTTAGAAACGGGAGCGAGGCTGAGGTCACAGCACAAGCTCAGTGGAAACATTCTCGGAGACTCGAACCAAGCGCTCTGCTTGGTCCTCCATTTTGAGCACCTAGCAATAGGTGGGAAGGAACAGAGTGAGTTGATTTCACAAACGACCACTACTACAGTTCTAGACAAAACTGTCAACGTCCCGACCCTTAGAGATCGGTGTCAGACATGGACGACTTGTTCGCCCCGCGGAGGTAGGTTGATAAATATAATTCACATGTTACCGTTTAATTCCGTGAGTAGTTTTCTGAGACGGTCTTGAGTAACGTTAGTAGCTACTCGCTGCTACTACTCAGAATGAATTTCACTATACACCGAGTGTCATTTGTCACAGCTATCGTAAGAATATGCATATCTGAATCATAGTTTAATTTAGCGGTTGCTCTCCGTGCACGGTGCATATCCCTGCCAATCTTACCTTGCGTGAAGGTAAATCGCGAGCCGAACGTGATATGTTGTAACAATTCGGTACAAGTAACGGTAGATAACGGAGAAGCACTACCCTTTGTAACCCATATGAGCAAGCTAACTTTTTCCTCCCTTATTTTTGTTGTCATAGGAGATATAAGAACAGAAGCAAGGCTTGTGCGGACTCCATTTTGCAGTACCCTTCTCTCTCTCTCTCTCTCTCTCTCTCTCTATGCTCGTGTTTACAATCGAGCCGACATGGCAGCCCTGAGATCTTTGTGCACTCTCTCGAGCGCTGTAGGTACTAAAGGAGACACTGAGATGTGGTTGATTTAGAAAAGTTGACCATTTTTTGTAATATTATGACAGCGTTTACAGTCGTGCGACGATTGGACGGGATTGATGGAAAGGGGCGGGGTTTGTCTTGATTACTGTTGTGCAGTGTAAAGTTACACCATGCTGGATCAGACTGGTCTTGTTTTGGTTCAGAAAGCGTACAGGAATACGAAGTGACCTGCTTGGTCTTTTATTTTTTGTCACTTTCTATTTTAGACTACGTGAAATATGTTGATCGTAATTCCTGTTGTTACAGGACTTGGCTTTTAGATGTTTTTTTGGTTTTATTTAACTAGGCATAGAAGTTCTTACAATATATAATATACACAGATTTGAAACCATGTTTCAAGACTGTTGGAGAGCTACGTTTAATATTTATGCATATTCAGGGTTAAGTGTAATATGATACCATTTAAAATATCAGATTACTTTCCTAGAATATTACTCATGACATGCATAAGGAAATGTACCCCAATCCCTTACTTATTTTTAATAAATGGATTGATAAATAAATGGGATTATTTAAAGTGTACACTTTTCAACTCATTGATTCCTACATTCTCCAAATATAACATTTATAGAATTCAACTAAACATATATTGTCTCAAAACAAAGTCATTATGGTTCATTGGTCCCTCACCTGTCTTCCTTACTGTGTCCTGTCAGACTGCCCTGTCAGACTGCCCAGTAACCCAGTGTGGGGGATCTGGTCCCTCACCTACCAGACTATCCTGTCAGACTGCCCAGCAACCCAGTGTGGGGGATCTGGTCCCTCACCTGCCAGACTGTCCTGTCAGACTGCCCAGTAACCCAGTGTGGGGGATTTGGTCCCTCACCTGCCAGACTGTCCTGTCAGACTGCCCAGTAACCCAGTGTGGGGGATTTGGTCCCTCACCTGCCAGACTGTCCTGTCAGACTGCCCAGTAACCCAATGTGGGGGATTTGGTCCCTCACCTGCCAGACTGTCCTGTCAGACTGCACAGTAACCCAGTGTGGGGGATTTGGTCCCTCACCTGCCAGACTGTCCTGTCAGACTGCCCAGTAACCCAGTGTGGGGGATTTGGTCCCTCACCTGCCAGACTGTCCTGTCAGACTGCCCAGTAACCCAGTGTGGGGGATTTGGTCCCTCACCTGCCAGACTGTCCTGTCAGACTGCCCAGTAACCCAGTGTGGGGGATTTGGTCCCTCACCTGCCAGACTGTCCTGTCCGACTGCACAGTAACCCAGTGTGGGGGATTTGGTCCCTCACCTGCCAGACTGCCCTGTCAGACTGCCCAGTAACCCAGTGTGGGGGATTTGGTCCCTCACCCGTACATCTCACTTAATTGTATTTTTCCCTGGTCTTAAACCAATGATAATACAAAATGTAAAAAAGGTTTACACACCTTCATTCTGTTTACACACCTGTAATATAACGTTGTAGGCGTGTAATTATATTGTATGGTCTGGTTGACTTTTTTTTAAATGATTGTTAAAACTACACGGAAGGGATAGTCGACGAGGGGCTGTAAGTTCTGTGGAAAATCATAAACGACCACATGGCAGGTGTGTTGCACCAGGTTGCATTATTTTCCAGAGAACGCATAGAGCCCTGAGTTTATTATCCCATTTATACCACCGATATACTTTAACACATTCACCACTACAAATGGGTTCAACATCCACTGAAGTTGCTAGCAAGTTTACTAGATAGTTACAGTAGTTGCCTTGGTCACCAAACATACTTGCTAGTTTAGCTAAACCAAACCATCAGTCCTTGCTTGCTATTATGAAAATCAAATGCCAATAATGTTTTAAATTTGACATTTTGCATTCAAAAGCAGCTCAAACATAGACTGTAAGAATGAACTATAGCCATTGAATTCTACAGTGTTGTTTGACTGTGTTTTTTTGGGGGGGAAATAATGCACACTCTAGAATGCCTTTCAAGCCAATCAGAAAAGAGTATTCAACAATGCCATGGTATCCACCTCATTTTCAATGGGCACAGCCAAACAACGGGAGTGGTGGATTCGACTTCCGCTTTACTTCCCTACTGCAGTGCGCTGGTGGCAAACTTTCCAGAGTCAATTATTTGAAGGAGTCAATTTATAGAGTATTAAGGTCAAGTAAGTGTAATTTTTATATTTATTTAATTACATTTCGCTAATGTTAGCTAGACCTACTAGTAGGGTAGTTCTGTTGTGATAATAATGTTAGCTTGAACCTTCTAGTAGTCTAGTTCTGTTGTGATAATAAGTTAGCTAGACCTACTAGTGGGCTAGTTCTGATGTGATAATAACGTTAGTTGTCAGAGTTATGGGCCATCCACCAAACCAATAAGTTTAATGATAAACTATAGACTACATAACTACACAGCGTTGGTGAGCATCCACACTAGAGGAACATTTTCTACAGTCCTACACCTGTCAATCAACTGATTAACGCATCCTACCGCACACTGCCTGTTAATAAGGTGGTAACAAACCATTCACGAGGTCTCTAACACACAGATACTGGTTCAGACCATTCATGAGGTCAATAAAACACACAGGTACTGGTTCAGACCATTCATGAGGTCAATAAAACACACAGATACTGGTTCAGACCATTTATTTATTTCAGGGTGTGTTCATTGTCATAGTGACAACTGCAAATACTACTTACAGTGGGGCAAAAAAGTATTTAGTCAGCCACCAATTGCAAGTTCTCCCACTTAAAAAGATGGGAGAGGCCTGTAATTTTCATCATAGGGACACTTCAACTATGACAGACAAAATGAGAGAAAAAAATCCAGAAAATCACATTGTAGGATTTTTAATGAATTTATTTGCAAATTATGGTGGAAAATAAGTATTTGGTCAATAACAAAAGTTTATCTCAATACTTTGTTGGCAATGACAGAGGTCAAACGTTTTCTGTAAGTCTTCACTAATTACACATTATGGACACTTTTTCTGTACTTTTATGGCCCATAATGCAATTCTTCAGAAAATGGGTGTGGCTTCACAACATTTTCAGATTTGAAGAAAATGGCGGAAAATATTCAGCCCAAGTCCGACGAGAGCAGATACAAATTCGTTGCTTTAACTAATTATGACAAATGTTAAGATATTGAACAATGTAATAAAGTAATGACTTTTCAAACAAGTTACACGTTATGTTGGCGGACAATTTGTTAGCTACACTATCCTTACGAACCGCATAGCATTATGTACCGGTGTGTTAGCTAGTTACCTAATGTTAATTGGCTACTCGAACTTGACAGGCAGTATGTTAACTATCGGTTATCTAACTAACTACCCAACGTCTACTGACTTGATTATTCCCATTCTTAGCTAAGTGGTGTAGTCGTTGTGTGTTTCAATGGACATTGTTAATTCTGGCTATCTACTACGATTTCAGAGCGCTCTCTCGCAGGATAATTAATGAATTTACGAACGCTCAACACCCGTTGAACATGGCCGGTGTCAGTAAACGTTGGCAAAAAAAAAACACTAAACGTAATTAAATTGTTGCCAACAGCACAGTTAGTCACCAACGCTCTGGATAACATGAAAACAGTCCTAACCAGCTCTGCTAGGGCAAGTAAAAATGGTCAGAGTGAGCTGTTCTGACATTTGTGTCTGGAAGTAGCCTACGTTAGCTTGGGTGCTTGACTGCCGTTGATCAACTTTACTCCTCGGCCAGAGAGTCCATTGTGTGCTCTGAATGCTGCCGAGAACGAAACGCTCTGAATCTACGAACGGGCAATCTGACAACACTCTGGATTTACGAACGCCCAGAGCGCACTCTGGCACTCCAGATTTGAGTTTACGAACACACACGAAATCGTAAAATGTTTAGCTCGACATGTGTTATGCTAGCAAGAGGTTGCATAGCAACAGCATCAACTTCCGGTAGACAGGCGACGCTCTAGTACGCTCAACTGAAACGATAACGTTCATTTACAGTATACTACAATTAGTCGGTTAAATGGGGGGGGGGGGGGGACCAGTGTTGCCTGCCCCTGTTACAGGCTGTTGGAACAGCTGGATATTAGGCTATTCATTAGCTAAATATAAGGGCTATATGCTAAATATTAGCTAGATATTAGGCTATTCATTTGCTAAATATTAGGCTATTCATTAGCTAAATATAAGGGCTATATGCTAAATATTAGCTAGATATTAGGCTATTCATTAGCTAAATATAAGGGCTATATGCTAAATATTAGCTAGATATTAGGCTATTCATTAGCTAAATATAAGGGCTATATGCTAAATATTAGCTAGATATTAGGCTATTCATTAGCTAAATATAAGGGCTATATGCTAAATATTAGCTAGATATTAGGCTATTCATTAGCTAAATATAAGGGCTATATGCTAAATATTAGCTAGATATTAGGCTATTCATTAGCTAAGTATAAGGGCTATATGCTAAATATTAGCTAGATATTAGGCTATTCATTAGCTAAGTATAAGGGCTATATGCTAAATATTAGCTAGATATTAGGCTATTCATTAGCTAAATATAAGGGCTATATGCTAAATATTTACTTGTCAAAGTGCAAGGGGGGAAAAAGATCTGTGGTCCCCGGGCACGCAAAGCTCCTCTATTGATTTGGCCTACGTTTATAGACAATAACATTATTCTACCATTATTCTTCCGTTATTCTACCACAGTGCGATGACCTAATGGCTGTAAACTGCAGTGAATAGTAGGCTAATTTGAATAACCGCTCAAACTTCCTGTTTTTGTTTTCGTGATGAAATGACTGCATCGGGCCAACAGTCTAGGCCTGATTATGTAACATCCATTTGGATTAGTTTGATGTCTGTTTTCGACAGTTTAACACATCCAGAAAGGTACATTAGCACCCCCAGTCCCTCCTGTTATTTAACTCTACATTCAGCAAGCAAGAGTAAGTATGCATCTCTCCTCCTATAGGCTATTAGAAGGCAAAATAAATAGGTCAAAATAAGTGTCCAACAAGCTTTCGTAGTTTGTCTTTTCCTGTGACTCCACCAGATTTAAAAAGAATAGCCGTGGCAACGGAGACGCCAGGTGTGTTGTTACGCAACAGAACAAAGACAGACACGCTTGAGGATGTAGCCCACAGCCTATTAGCCCATAATTCATAAGCTCAACGTGAGGATAAAAGTTGATCGGATAACGAAATCATGGGATCCTACACTGTTTTCCTAAGGCGGCGCTGAGTGCTCTCCCTCCCATTCCCCGGGTACCAGCTCAAAAAGATAACCCTATTGTTTCAGATTTTACATGGACAAGGAATATATCCTGCCCAGGCTACAACACAATGTAATGAAGAATGTTATTGTTTTCAAGACAGTACCAAACTCTGGTCTAAGCTGTAAACTGCAGTGAATAGCCTGTCATTTGAATAACCTAGGACTGTCCCCCCGACAACAACAAAAAAAAACAATTGATTGGTCGAAATGTTTACTTATTTTTTTCCATATATAGACAGACACACCCCCTATGTGTTTGAATAAAATCAACTACATATGCACTGAGCTTTTCTGATGCTTTTAAAGCACACTGTTTGATTATAAATAATTAAGACACACACATGACTCAAGAAAGAGCCCCGCTGGTCACACGGTGTAAAAACACTGACATTGCACACGTCATCTCGCTTAAAAAAAAAAAACATTTTAAAAGTAGTTGTGGAAACTACAGGAGATTTAAAAAAAGATATGGGTATAGGAGCGAGCGTTATGTGAGTATTGTGTGAGCTGAGTATTGTGTGAGCCAAACAGCTGCTGTCAGATGACAATATTTTTTTCCTGACCATTTGGGACAGTGTAAGCAGTGTACGGTGTAATAAGTGTACCCGAGAGTTCGTTCTAACAAGATTATAATATTTAAAACAGTTGCGGTTTTATTTATTGTTAAGACTAATTATTCAAAGCTCCCTTTTTTAAATGTAATTTAAAAAAAAAACTAAATTGCTTGATTGCATTTCAACTCATGAATGTCTCGTATGCCGTGTGATAGCATGAACGAACGAATGATTGGTTGATTGATACTGTAGCCTATGTATTGAAATATAGTCCTCAGTAAGTTACAGTATTAAGACTGAACAGGATGTGCTCTGAGGCCTACAGCTCCATGATGGTTATACCAGGCTACTACACTAAGACCACTAATGATAATGACATGATGGTTATACCAGGCTACTACACTAAGTCCACTAATGATAATGGCATGATGGTTATACCAGGCTACTACACTAAGACCACTAATGATAATGACATGATGGTTATACCAGGCTGCTACACTAAGACCACTAATGATAATGACATTACCTACACCTCCATGGTGGTTATACCAGGCTACTACACTAAGACCACTAATGATAATGACATGATGGTTATACCAGGCTACTACACTAAGACCACTAATGATAATGACATGATGGTTATACCAGGCTACTACACTAAGACCACTAATGATAATGACATTACCTACAGCTCCATGATGGTTATACCAGGCTGCTACACTAAGACCACTAATGATAATGACATGATGGTTATACCAGGCTACTACACTAAGACCACTAATGATAATGACATGATGGTTATACCAGGCTACTACACTAAGACCACTAATGATAATGACATTACCTACACCTCCATGATGGTTATACCAGGCTGTTACACTAAGTCCACTAATGATGACATCACTGATTTATTATAATGAGGATCATAATGAATACCTGGGGATGGCAGGTAGCCTAGTGGTTAGATGAGGCAGTTAGCCTCGTGGTTAGATGAGGCAGGTAGCCTAGTGGTTAGATGAGGCAGGTAGCCTAGTGGTTAGATGAGGCAGGTAGCCTAGTGGTTAGATGAGGCAGGTAGCCTAGTGGTTAGATGAGGCAGGTAGCCTAGTGGTTAGATGAGGCAGTTAGCCTCGTGGTTAGATGAGGCAGGTAGCCTAGTGGTTAGATGAGGCAGGTAGCCTAGTGGTTAGATGAGGCAGGTAGCCTAGTGGTTAGATGAGGCAGGTAGCCTAGTGGTTAGATGAGGCAGGTAGCCTAGTGGTTAGATGAGGCAGGTAGCCTAGTGGTTAGATGAGGCAGGTAGCCTAGTGGTTAGATGAGGCAGGTAGCCTAGTGGTTAGATGAGGCAGGTAGCCTCGTGGTTAGATGAGGCAGGTAGCCTAGTGGTTAGATGAGGCAGGTAGCCTAGTGGTTAGATGAGGCAGTTAGCCTCGTGGTTAGATGAGGCAGGTAGCCTAGTGGTTAGATGAGGCAGGTAGCCTAGTGGTTAGATGAGGCAGGTAGCCTAGTGGTTAGATGAGGCAGGTAGCCTAGTGGTTAGATGAGGCAGGTAGCCTAGTGGTTAGATGAGGCAGGTAGCCTCGTGGTTAGATGAGGCAGGTAGCCTAGTGGTTAGATGAGGCAGGTAGCCTAGTGGTTAGATGAGGCAGGTAGCCTAGTGGTTAGATGAGGCAGGTAGCCTCGTGGTTAGATGAGGCAGGTAGCCTAGTGGTTAGATGAGGCAGGTAGCCTAGTGGTTAGATGAGGCAGTTAGCCTCGTGGTTAGATGAGGCAGGTAGCCTAGTGGTTAGGGCGTTGGTCTAGAAACCGAAAGGTTGCCAGATCGAATCCCTGAGTGAGCTGACAATGTAAAAATCTGTCGTACTGCCCCTGAACAAGGCAGTTTAACCCCACTGTTCCCAGGCCGTCATTGTAAAATAAGAATTTGTTCTTAACTGACTTGCCTGGTTAAATAAAGGTTAAAATAATGAAAGAATAATAACAACAATAAGAAAGGAGTGTTTAGGAGCGAGAGCCGTGTCTGACAAACAGGTGCTGTTAGATTACAATATCATTTTTCTCTTTAGAAAGGTGTAAATAACACTAAATTAATACCAGTCTGTTTTTAAAAAATAAAATAAAAAACATTTTATTGCAGCATAGCTAATATTTAAAAACAAAGCTGAATCTATGAAATTGCTTTATCCGCCATTTTGCAGATGCATGAGACCTGGTGCTCACGGAATCAAAAAAAAAACCCTCAAGCGGGCAACAGAAGCCAGATCTGTCTAATTTCTGTAGCTATATATGGACCATTTTAAAAAGCCTGACACATTTAACAGTCAGGCTATTAATTATCGACCTAACTAAGTTGGGGTTTTCCTCTCTCCTCAATTTTCTTAGACGATTACGCTTAAGGCAAAGGTCTGTTTCCTCGTCTGTGTTGCTGCTGCCTCCACCTCATTGTTCTCAATCCCAATAGGCTGGTTAACGTTCCTATTATGCACATGGCAACATAGGGAAAGGTGTCAATTCTATGGCGCACTGAAGATTATGTTTCAGAACTGCGGACAGCGACTGTATCCAACGCGGGAGAATGCACAGTTATAAAATAGTATTTGAGTCATTATTCTTGGGTCCTTATTTTTACATAATGTAAGCAATAAGGCCCGAGTGGGGGGGGGGGGGGTATATATTACCAATATACCACGGCTAAGGGCTGTTCTTAGGCACGACACAACGCAGAGTGCCTGGACACATCCCTTAGCCGTGGTATATAGGCCATATACCACACTCCCTCGGGCCTTATTGCTTAAATTATGTGAAAAAATAGTTGAATCAAGTGTGTTGATGCTGGGCTGAAACAAAAACATGCACTGACACACTACAGCTCTCCAGGATCATGTTGCTACTGGGCTGGAACAAAAGCCTGCACTCATTGCAGGAGTTGGCAACGTCTTCTCTACTTGTATTAAACGTGTTGCTCATAATGTTGGCCTGTTCTCGTCAGGGAGTCCAGTGGACCATATCTGTTTTGGCAAATTTGACTCTCTCTCTTTCTCTCTGACAACTCTCTGGTCTCTGTCAGAGGGAGAGTAGAGCAGACAAGGGATGTTTGAGGCCAGGGGGAAGGATGGATAAGGCTTGGTGGAGAAGGTGAAGAGTTTGGAGGAGGAGAGAAAAGGTTGACAAGTCTTAGTTAAGGGGCGGAAAGGGGGGATTGAGGGGGTGGGAGGGGAAAGTGAGGGGGGTGAAACAACATGAACATGTCAGAGTGAGGGCCAGGTTTGTGTGGTTTGGAGGACTTTTAAAGCTTCCACAGGGTCCTTGCAGTGTCAGGTTTCAACCCATCCCCAGTCCAGCCAGCCTTAGCCCAAACAGCCAGCTCAAATGATGGAGAGCGAGAGAGTGCGTCTCTCTGCTTCGCAAATCACTCTGACAGTTTCTGGCCCGCCTCAGCCCCGCAGCAGCTATCCGAGCTAGAGACTATACAGTATGGAAAATCTAAGTGCCGTTGCCTTGGCAACGGGAGGGAAAGGCGAGGAAGGGGGTTTTTGAAAAGGGAGCATCTTGTAATTTTCTTTAACCCACTGCAGCTGGAGGGAGATGGCTAGGAGGAACACATTATTATTATTATTATTATTATTATTATTATTGTTATTATTATTAAATTGCTAGGCAGTTGTTGCTATGGTTTCCAGCATTCGAACAGCCATTTATCAAGCAAGACTCTAATTCTCTGTAATACTGTGCATCTCCCAGTCCTATAAGCGGGGTGCTGTTTTGTTTGTTGCTGAATGCATCTACAATATCAGCGTTGGAGGTGTTTCTCTCAACATTTTATTGCCGAAAATATCCTAGAAGAAAACATGTTCTCTTTGTGCACAGAAGCATCTCTTCCATAGAAAAAAAAAATACATCTAAGTCTTGAATTATACAATGCAACAAAATCTGCAATATGCCTGTGAAGCTACAATATGTAACTTAGAAATGTGAGTTATAGAGCTGTCGTTCCTGTTGAAAGCAAGTTGAAAAAGCGGTAGATCAGTTCTATGTGCTCTATTTTTATGCTTCCTGTTCCGAAGTTTCATTTTTGTGTCATTTGCATTCTGTTTTGTACACCAGCTTTAAACCGCTGAAAATACAATATTTTTGGTTATGGAAAATTGACTTCACAGCAGTTTGAATACAATGATTCTCTACACTTATGACTGCCTGTTTTTGTCACATAAAACTGCGAATTTTAGCAACCAGGAAATAGCGACTCAATTTCTGCACGGGCACATCTTTTGATTTTCACAAGTAAATATTCCCCCAGAATCTCATGGTTTCTGAGGTATTGACATGATTGTTTTTTTTTTTTTACCTGTCCTATAATAAAGACAAGATGTCTCACTCCTTGATTCTGCAGGCTTTCAGTGTCTGCGGAATTTTGCTCCAGCCAGACATTGAGAGGAGAGAACCTCATCAGTTAATTGAACCTGTTTCCAGGTTGCACTGAGCTAGTCCTGTAGCACCTTTTTTTTACTATGAGTGGTCCTGGTTGTGATCTTAACAACTTAACTCTCTCTACCAGGCGACTAAACAGCACACAAGGAGAGATCAGAGTGGGGCCGAGTCACCAGGTAAGTCATCTTACCTGTATTATCCAAGTAGCTGTCCAAGTGTTTACAGATTTCTATCAAATATGACCTATCATTAATTACAACAGGAGTGAAATTATAAACATTTACCAACATTATCCTATTAGAGTTGTATAAAGCACAGTGATTTGTGACATTTTCTCAGACACTCTGTTAGATGAAAAGGATTTGAAAGCTGGTATTTCACAGGCTCGACTTGTAGTATGATTGACACCTTCTTTCAATCCCTTTCTCCTCCCTCCCTCCTCCTCTCCACCCTAATTAGGCCAAGCTTCCCGAGCTGCAGCCCTTCCCCTCCGAGGCCCCGGGGGGCCTGGGTCAGGCTGTGACAGAGAATGAGGAGCTGGTGTGGATGCCAGGGGTCAACGACTGTGACCTGCTCATGTACCTCAGGGCTGCAAGGTGAGACACGACCTCTGACCCTACTCTTTCTGGAAAGATAATCCAATACCCTCTCCCTACTGTCAACCTACCTCAGGGCAGCTAGGTGAGCTCAGGAGACATGAACCTGCTCCATGTCAGCAGGGAATGGTCCTGTACCCTCCTCCTGATAGATCTACTGGAAGGCGTTTGCTTTATAAAAATATTAAATGATGATTAATCTTAAAAAATAATAACTATCTCAGTCTAAGCTGACTTGAGGTTGAACACGCAGGTAACTTTTCTTTCTCCCTGTGACTTTTTGTATTCTAACTTGTTTTTGATGAATAGAAGTTTGTTAAAATATCCGTCCTCTGTGTTCTCCAGGAGCATGGCGGCCTTCGCTGGCATGTGTGACGGCGGATCTACAGAAGACGGTTGCCTAGCAGCCTCGCGAGACGACACCACACTCAACGCACTCAACACGGTAAGAGACAACACCACTGGCAAGAATCTAATCCAAAATACATTTGATAAAGATGCGCGTTACCTTCTCATGTTCACCAACGTTAAGTTTCTGTGGGGAAAGTCTCATGTTCACCAAAACTATTCTGAACAAAAAATATTAACTCAACATGTAAAGTGTTGGTTTCGTGAGCTGAAATAAAAGATCACAGACATTTTCCATAAAAAGCTTATTTATCTCAAATGTGTTTTACATCCCTGTTAGTGAGCATTTCTCCATTGCCAAGATAATCCATCCACCTGACAGGTGTGGCATATCAAGAAGCTGATTAAACAGCATGATCATTACACAGGTGCACCTTGTGCTGGGGACTATGAAAGGCCACTTAAAAATGTGCAGTTTTGTCACACAATACCATGCCACAGATTCCTCAAGTTTTGAGGGCGCGTGAAATTGGCATGCTGACTGCAACATCTTTTTAGATAATGTGGCAGTATGTCAAACCGACCTAATATGGCAGAACTAGAACTAATATGGTAGAACTAGAACTAATATGGTAGAACTAGAACTAATATGGTAGAACTAGAACTAATATGGCGGAACTAGAACTAATATGGTGGAACTAGAACTAATATGGTAGAACTAGAACTAATATGGTAGAACTAGAACTAATATGGCGGAACTAGAACTAATATGGCAGAACTAGAACTAATATGGCAGAACTAGAACTAATATGGTAGAACTAGAACTAATATGGTAGAACTAGAACTAATATGGCGGAACTAGAACTAATATGGTAGAACTAGAACTAATATGGCAGAAGTAGAACTAATATGGCGGAACTAGAACTAATATGGCGGAACTAGAACTAATATGGCGGAACTAGAACTAATATGGTAGAACTAGAACTAATATGGCGGAACTAGAACTAATATGGTAGAACTAGAACTAATATGGCAGAAGTAGAACTAATATGGCGGAACTAGAACTAATATGGCGGAACTAGAACTAATATGGCGGAACTAGAACTAATATGGCGGAACTAGAACTAATATGGCGGAACTAGAACTAATATGGTAGAAGTAGAACTAATATGGTAGAAGTAGAACGAATATGGCAGAACTAGAACGAATAGGGCAGAAGTAGAACGAATAGGGCAGAAGTAGAACGAATAGGGCAGAAGTAGAACGAATAGGGCAGAAGTAGAACGAATAGGGCAGAAGTAGAACGAATAGGGCAGAAGTAGAACGAATAGGGCAGAAGTAGAACGAATAGGGCAGAAGTAGAACGAATAGGGAAGAAGTAGAACGAATAGGGCAGAAGTAGAACGAATAGGGAAGAAGTAGAACGAATAGGGCAGAAGTAGAACGAATAGGGCAGAAGTAGAACGAATAGGGGAGAAGTAGAATGAATAGGGCAGAAGTAGAACGAATAGGGCAGAAGTAGAACGAATAGGGCAGAAGTAGAACGAATAGGGCAGAAGTAGAACGAATAGGGCAGAAGTAGAACGAATAGGGCAGAAGTAGGGACCCAGGTTAATAGCTCTTCCTCTGCTTCATCATAAAGAAGAAGCCAGGTCTCTGACACATCCAGTGTATCATGCTTGATCAGCGCTTTGACCCTTGCTTTCAAAATGAATCTAGACCAAAGGAATCGAGCAAAAAAAATCTACTGAAATCATCCTAAACAGTGTATTTATATTCCGACTCTATAAACCAGAGAATGAATATACCGAGCAGGTCGTTGTGTCTCCTTCCTAAACTCCAATTGCTCTCCCAATGTGGCATGGTGGTTTCTTTGAGAGAGAGAGAGAGAGTGAGTATCTCTGTATGTAATGTTTTAAGTAGAGCTTGATATCTCCTTAGACATTTAACAAATCAAGAAAATGGAATCAAAAATGCTAGTTGTTTGTACATATGCAAATCTACACTGAACAACAATATAAAAACGCAAACATGTAACAATTTCAAAGATTTTACTGAGTTAACAGTTCATATAAGGAAATCTGTCAATTAAAATAAATAAATTAGGCCCTAATCTATGGATTTCACATGACTGGGAATACAGATATGTTGGTCACTGGTACCTTTAAAACAAAGGTAGGGTCGTGGATCAGAAAACCAGTCAGTATCTGGTGTTGATCAGAAAACCAGTCAGTATCTGGTGTTGCCACCATTTCCCTCATGCAGAGCGACACATCTCCTTCACATAGAGTTGATCAGGCTGTTGATTGTGGCCTGTGGAATGTGGGAAGTAACTGGATATTGGCAGGAACTGGAACGCGCTGTCGTACACTAATATCCAGAGCATCCCAAACATGCTCAATGGGTGACGTGTCTGGTGAGTATACAGAACATGGAAGAACTGGTAAGTTTTCATCTTCCAGGAATTTTGTACAGATCCTTACGACATGGGGTAGTGTATTACCATGTTGAAAAATGAGGTGATGGCGGCAGATGAATGGCACAACAATGGGCCTCAGGTTCTTGTCAGAATATCTTTGTGTATTCAAATTGCCATCGATAAAATGCAGTTGTGTTCGTTGTCCGTAGCTTATGCCTGCCCATACCATAACCCCACTGCCATCATGGTGGGGCACTCTGTCCACAACGTTGACGTCAACAAACCTCTCGCCCACACGACGCAATGCCAGCTGTCTGCTGTCTGCCATCTGCCTGGTACAGTTGAAACTGGGATTCATCCGTGAAGATCACACTTCTCCAGCGTTGCCAGTGGCCATCGAAGGTGAGCATTCGCCCACTGAAGTCGGTTGCGACGCTGAACTGCAGTCAGGTCAAGACCCTGATGAGAGCGACGAGCACGCAGATGAGATTCCCTGAGACTGTCTAACAGTTTGTGCAGAAATTCTTTGGTTGTGCAAACCAACAGTTTCATCAGCTTTCTGGGCGGCTGGTCTCAGACGATCCCGCAGGTGAAGAAGCCAGATGTGGAGGTCCTGGGCTGGCGTGGTTACACGTGGTCTGCGGTTGTGAGGCCGGTTGACAAATTCTCTAAAACAACATTGGCGGCGGCTTATGGTAGACAATTCAACATTCAATTCTCTGGCAAAAGTTTTGGTGGACATTCCTGCAGTCAGCATACCAATTGCATGCTCGCTCAAAACTTGATATTTGTGCCGTTGTGTTGTGGGACAAAACTGCGCATTTTAGTGGGTTTTTATTGTCCCCAACACAAGGTCCACCTGTGTAATGATCATGCTGTTTAATCAGCTTCTTGATATGCCACACCTGTCAGGTAGTTGGATTATCTTGGCAAAGGAGAAATGCTCACTAACAGGGATGTAAACAAATTCGTGAACATTTTCTGAGAAACAGCTTTTTCTTATAGAACATTTCTGGGCTCTTTTATTTCAGCTCATGAAAAATGGGACCAAAACTTTACAAGTTGTGTTTATATTTTTGTTCATTGTAATATGCCCCACTGTCGTAGTTTATAGATACGTCAATGACTTATTTCCTGTCTGTTGTAATAAATGTTTACTATATAAAAAAGTATACATCCCATTTGTTGTTGTATTTGAATTCAAACACTGAATATTGAGCTAAAGTGTTGGTCTGCTTCCCCCTCTTCCCAGCTTCACGAGAGCTGTTACGATGCAGGCAAGGCCCTACAGCGCCTGGTCAAAAAGCCTGTTCCCAAACTCATAGAGAAGTGCTGGTCAGAAGACGAAGTGGTAAGATGCTCTTTTTAATTATATTATTTGACAACATTTCACCTTTTAACTTCCAGAGAGACCGTGTTAACTTCCGAGCTGGGTTCAAATAATATTTATTTTTATTTTCAAGCTGCGCCTTAATTGAGCTTGCCTGACTCAATGTACACAAAACAGTTGAATGGGACCGTATTGTAACAGTGGCTTTATTCTGGGTTACTGTGGTTGTCTTCAGATGGTACTGTTGAGATGGATAGTCAGAGTGGGCTGTGTAGCTGCTAGTTGGGCCCTCATTGGATTTGGGTTCTATCCCCTCCTCATCGTGTTCCATCCCCTCCTCATCGTGTTCCATCCCCTCCTCATCGTGTTCCATCCCCTCCTCATCGTGTTCCATCCCCTCCTCATCGTGTTCCATCCCCTCCTCATCGTGTTCCATCCCCTCCTCATCGTGTTCCATCCCCTCCTCATCGTGTTCTATCCCCTCCTCATCGTGTTCCATCCCCTCCTCATCGTGTTCCATCCCCTCCTCATCGTGTTCCATCCCCTCCTCATCGTGTTCCATCCCCTCCTCATCGTGTTCTATCCCCTCCTCATCGTGTTCCATCCCCTCCTCATCGTGTTCCATCCCCTCCTCATCGTGTTCTATCCCCTCCTCATCGTGTTCTATCCCCTACTCATCGTGTTCCATCCCCTCCTCATCGTGTTCTATCCCCTCCTCATCGTGTTCTATCCCCTCCTCATCGTGTTCTATCCCCTCCTCATCGTGTTCTATCCCCTCCTCATCGTGTTCTATCCCCTCCTCATCGTGTTCCATCCCCTCCTCATCGTGTTCTATCCCCTCCTCATCGTGTTCTATCCCCTCCTCATCGTGTTCTATCCCCTCCTCATCGTGTTCTATCCCCTCCTCATCGTGTTCCATCCCCTCCTCATCGTATTCTATCCCCTCCTCATCGTGTTCTATCCCCTCCTCATCGTGTTCTATCCCCTCCTCATCGTGTTCTATCCCCTCCTCATCGTGTTCTATCCCCTCCTCATCGTGTTCTATCCCCTCCTCATCGTGTTCTATCCCCTCCTCATCGTGTTCTATCCCCTCCTCATCGTGTTCTATCCCCTCCTCATCGTGTTCCATCCCCTCCTCATCGTGTTCTATCCCCTCCTCATCGTGTTCTATCCCCTCCTCATCGTGTTCCATCCCCTCCTCATCGTGTTCTATCCCCTCCTCATCGTGTTCTATCCCCTCCTCATCGTGTTCCATCCCCTCCTCATCGTGTTCTATCCCCTCCTCATCGTGTTCTATCCCCTCCTCATCGTGTTCTATCCCCTCCTCATCGTGTTCTATCCCCTCCATGTCATGAGAGCAGCTGCATCCTGTTTTATTGCCTGTGGAAAAAATCTTCAGCTTGGAAGGTGTGTGTGTGTGTGTGTGAGGAGGAAGAGGGAAAAGATTGAGGGCCTGTGTTGCTGTCCTCCATTTGAATTTAGATTCACATTTCAGGCAGCTGTGGCTAGGAGGTATTAAAATATGTCAGGCAGCTGTGGCTAGGCGGTATTAAAATATGTCAGGCAGCTGTGGCTAGGAGGTATTAAAATATGTCAGGCAGCTGTGGCTTGGAGGGTATTAAATTATGTCAGGCAGCTGTGGCTAGGAGGCATTAAAATATGTCAGGCAGCTGTGGCTAGGAGGTATTAAAATATGTAAATTAACTCAAGTTTGTCTCGGTCCTGTCCTGGACTAGTTAAACCTATTAGTTTGTCTCGGTCCTGTCCTGGACTAGTTAAACCTGTTCGTGTACTGTTATTACAATTCCTAGTTTTGTCTCGTGGTCTCCTGTAAATTTTTATATCCCTGCTTTTCGTTATACTCAGTAAAACCATCCTCTTTATTATGTAAATCCAGTAGGTCGGACCGCAATTAGTCGACGGGTCGATTGTTTTGTCCAAAGGCTGTTGGTTGACCAAGATTTGGAAGTCTATATAAAAGCCTGGAGATGTGTCTTTCCTGAGCTCACTGGCCTGGGAATCTCTGATACAATGTTGCAAGTTTGTACTAGCTTCAGGCCTGACCCAAGTTAATAGTTGATACAATGTTTCAGGTTACTTGCAGACAGTCCATGTGTAGTCAATGTGATTTATAGGATATGTGGTTTATAGGACATGTGGTTTAAAGGATATGTGGTTTATAGGATATGCGGTTTATAGGATATGTGGTTTATAGGATATGTGATTTATAGGATATGTGGTTTATAGGATATGTGGTTTATAGGATATGTGGTTTATAGGATATTTATCAGGATATTTTCTACCTGTAGGCTGCAATGTTTTTATTTGTTGGCTTTATGTAGGCTATTTTTCCATAGCTGGCAATAGAAGTTACATTTTAGGTTTGTATAATTTCCATTTTGGATGTGGATAGAATTTAGATTAACCACAAGCCAATGATTTTGAGATACGAAGATGTTATTATGAATTCATTTAAACTGTTACTCGAAAATGTGCCTATGAACCATCACTGGCACGCAGATTGGTAGAAATGGTAAGATACATTTGCATTCCACATGAAAGGTAGCCGACTCCTCGTGTAGCCAATTACCGGCAACTTCAGGACAGTAACGGCAGACTCCGCCAACGCCAGCAGGAGTGGGAGGAGGATGATCAGGTTAAGTTTTCTTTTCTTCTGGTTGTCTTGATCTCTGGATCCCTCTTGAGTTATGTGTCTTATTTCATCAAACAGTGTGCTTAAAGCATCAGACAGGCTAAATGCGTATATTTGAGTTTATTAAAAACACATAGGGGTGTATCTATATATGAAAAAATACACGTTTTACATTTTTGACCAAGAACAAATTACTTTTGGTTGACCAAGATTTTGGGGGAGTCGGGGACAGCCCTAACATCCAGATGCACGTTGTCCAGCAATCATGCGGGCTCAGATCTGACTGAAGTGAATCATGAGGGCTCAGCTCTGACTGAAGTGAATCATGAGGGCTCAGCTCTGACTGAAGTGAATCATGAGGGCTCAGATTAGAGGTCGACCGATTAATCGGAATGGCCGATTAATTAGGTCCGAATTCAAGTTTTCATAACAATCGGAAATTGGTATTTTTGGGCGCCGATTTGTTTTTTTTTTATATACCTTTATTTAACTAGGCAAGTCAGTTAAGAACAAATTCTTAGTTACAATGACAGCCTAGGAACAGTGGGTTAACTGCCTCGTTCAGGGGCAGAACGACAGATTTTCACCTTGTCAGCTCGGGGGATCCAATCTTGCAACCTTACAGTTAACTCGTCCAACGCAATAACGACCTGCCTCTCTCTCGTTGCACTCCACAAGGAGACTGCCTGTTACGCGAATACAGTAAGCCAAGGTAAGTTGCTAGCTAACATTAAACTTATCTTATAAAAAACTATCAATCATAATCACTAGTTAACGACACATGGTTGATGATAT
Source organism: Oncorhynchus mykiss (assembly GCF_013265735.2). Lineage (NCBI taxonomy): Eukaryota > Metazoa > Chordata > Actinopteri > Salmoniformes > Salmonidae > Oncorhynchus > Oncorhynchus mykiss. The sequence goes on from NC_048573.1 coordinate 72,931,076, forward strand.
TACTAGATATTATCTAGCGTGTCCTGTGTTGCATATAATCTGACTGAGCATCTAAGAATCTGACTGAGCGGTGGTAGGCAGAAGCAGGCGCGTAAACATTCATTCAAACAGCATTTTCGTGCGTTTTGCCAGCAGCTCTTCGTTGTGCGTCAAGAATTGCGCCGTTTGACTTCAAGCCTATCAACTCCCGAGATGAGGCTGGTGTAACCGAAGTGAAATGGCTAGCTAGTTAGCGCGCGCTAATAGCGTTTCAAACGTCACTCGCTCTGAGCCTTCTAGTAGTTGTTCCCCATGCTCTGCATGGGTAACGCTGCTTCAATGTGGTGGCTGTTGTCGTTGTGTTGCTGGTTCGAGCCCAGGGAGGAGCGAGGAGAGGGACGGAAGCTATACTGTTACACTGGCAATACTAAAGTGCCTATAAGAACATCCAATAGTCAAAGGTTAATGAAATACAAATGGTATAGAGGGAAATAGTGCTATAATTCCTGTAATAACTACAGCCTAAAACTTCTTACCTGGGAATATTGAAGACTCATGTTACAAGAAACCACCAGCTTTCATATGTTCTCATGTTCTGAGCAAGGAACTGAAACGTTAGCTTTCTTACATGGCACATATTGCACTTTTACGTTCTTCTCCAACACTTTGTTTTTGCATTATTTAAACCAAATTGAACATGTTTCATTATTTATTTGAGGCTAAATTGATTTTATTGATGTATTATATTAAGTTAAAACAAGTGTTAATTTAGTATTGTTGTCATTGTCATTATTACAAATACATTTTAAAAAATCGGCCGATTAATCTGTATCGGCTTTTTTGGTCCTCCAATAATCGGTATCGGTATCGGCGTTGAAATATCATAATCGGTCGACCTCTAGCTCAGATCTGACGGAAGTGAATCATGTGTTGATTTGCTTTAATTGAACATAATGGTTGTCTGATCTGAATAAACCATAAAGCAAGTACACACACACAGACCGATGAAGGCCCACGGCAGCTAATCGTAACAGATGAAGTCACTCGTCCTTCAGTAGGACTAGACCAGCTATGAATTCTCTATTATTTATGCATGCTAGCTGAAGGCAGTCTAGTCGACCTGACATGGCCGCGTTGAGATAATCAGAGAAATAAATATGTGTGTAGGGGGTTCAGGGGCTGTTCTCACCCCACACGCCAGACCACTCCACAGGCCAATCACAGGCCACTTATCAACAGGCACACTCTGCAGATAGCAGCCAGCAGCCACATATCATTATGTAAGGTTGTAAGCCCTCCCCATTGTGTACATAGCTCAGCCAGTCACCTAGCCACCCATCTACAGTCTGCCAACCAGTCATTCACCCACCCATCGTCAGTCAGCCAACCAGTCATTCACCCACCCATCATCAGTCAGCCAACCAGTCATTCACCCACCCATCGTCAGTCAGCCAACCAGTCATTCACCCACCCACCCATCATCAGTCAGCCAACCAGTCATTCACCCACCCACCCATCATCAGTCAGCCAACCAGTCATTCACCCACCCACCCATCATCAGTCAGCCAACCAGTCATTCACCCACCCATCATCAGTCAGCCAACCAGTCATTCACCCACCCATCATCAGTCAGCCAACCAGTCATTCACCCACCCATCGTCAGTCAGCCAACCAGTCATTCACCCACCCATCGTCAGTCAGCCAACCAGTCATTCACCCACCCATCATCAGCCAGCCAACCAGTCATTCACCCACCCATCATCAGCCAGCCAACCAGTCATTCACCCACCCATCATCAGTCAGCCAACCAGTCATTCACCCACCCATCATCAGTCAGCCAACCAGTCATTCACCCACCCGCCCATCATCAGTCAGCCAACCAGTCATTCACCCACCCACCCATCATCAGTCAGCCAACCAGTCATTCACCCACTCACCCATCATCAGTCAGCCAACCAGTCATTCACCCACCCATCATCAGTCAGTACTTGGCCATTCAAGGACACTCCCTGCTCTGCTTCCTCTCTGCCTCCCTTCCTTCCCTCCCTTCCTCTCTCCCTCCCTTCCTTCCCTCCCTTCCTCTCTCCCTCCCTCCCAGCCCAGTGAAGTGATGATGTGATTTCCATTTGGTCCTTTGCAGGCCCACACACAGCCTTGAGGGACAGGTGTAAATGTACCCCTGACCTTGATGCTCAGACACACACACACGCGCTCAGACACACACGCGCTCACACACACACGCTCAGACACACACACACACACGCTCAGACACACACACACACACACACGCTCAGACACACACACACACACGCTCAGACACACACACACACACGCTCAGACACACACACACACGCTCAGACACACACACACACACACACGCTCAGACACACACACACACTCAGACACACACACACGCTCAGACACACACACACACGCTCAGACGCACACGCACACACACACACACAAGCTCAGACACACACACACACGCTCAGACACACACACACACGCTCAGACACACACACACACGCTCAGACACACACACACACGCTCAGACACACACACGCTCAGACACACACACGCTCAGACACACACACACACACACACACACACGCTCAGACACACACACACACACACGCTCAGACACACACACACACACACGCTCAGACACACACACACACACACACACACGCTCAGACACACACACGCTCAGACGCACACACACACACACACACGCTCAGACACACACACGCTCAGACGCACACACACACACACACGCGCTCAGACACACACGCTCAGACACACACACACACACGCTCAGACACACACACACGCGCAGACACACACACACACACACACACGCTCAGACGCACACACACGCTCAGACGCACACACACACACACGCTCAGACGCACACGCACACACACACACACACACACACACACACACACACACACGCTCAGACACACAGAGAGCCACACTGACACTGTCCCCATCTGCCCCGCTTGCTCCCCCCTTTATAAATAATTCTGCTCCTCCTCCTTCTCCCCCCTCCTCCTCATCCTCTCCCCTATACCTCCTCTCCCCTACTCCTCCTCCTTCTCCCCTACTCCTTCTCCCCTACTCCTTCCTCCTCCCCTACACCTCCTCTCCCCTACTCCTCCTCCTTCTCCCCTACTCCTCCTCCTTCTCCCCCTCCTTCTCCCCTACTCCTTCCTCCTCCCCTACTCCTCTTCTCCTTCTCATCCCCTACTCCTCCTTCTCTTCTCCTTCTCCTCTCCCCTCCTCCTTCTCCTCCCCTCCTCTCCCCCCTCTTCCCTCTTCCTCCTCCTCTCCCCTCTTCCCTCTTCCTCCTCCTCTTCCCTCTTTCTCCTCCTCTCCCCTCTTCCTCCTCCTCTCCCCTCTTCCTCTCCCCTCCTCCTCTCCCCTCCTCCTCCTCCTCCTCCTTCTCCCCCCTCATCCTCTCCTCCCTCTCCCCCCTCCTCCTCATCCTCTCCTCCTTCTACTCCCCTACTACTCCTCCTTCTCCTCCCCTACTCCTCTTCCTCTCCTCCCCTACTCCTCTTCCTCGCCTCCTCCTCCTCTACCCTCCTTCTCCCCCCTCCTCCTCATCCTCACATCCTTCTCCTCCCCTACTCCTCTTCCTCTCCTCCTCCTCCCCTACTCCTCTTCCTCTCCTTCTTCTCCTCCCCTCCTCCTCCTCTACCCTCCTTCTCCCCCCTCCTCCTCATCCTCACCTCCTTCTCCTCCCCTACTCCTCTTCCTCTCCTCCTTCTCCTCCCCCTACTCCTTCTCCTCCCCCTACTCCTCTTCCTCTCCCCTTCTCCTCCCTTACTACTCCTTCTCTTCCTCTCCCCTCCTCCTCTCACCCCCCAGGACCAGCCTAATTTTTTCTTGCTTCCTACTTTTCTTCCTTTTGAGATGTGAATAAAAGTGACAGTGGGGGCCGTGGAGATGACAGAATCAGCCTGTCTGCAGGATCACTGGACTCCTCCCCCTCTCTCTTTCTCCTCCCTCTCTCTCGCCCCTCCTCTCTCTTACTCTCCACCTTTCTGTCTGTCTTCCCACTCTCCTTCCCTGCCACCTCTCATTTCACTGCTTCTTGAAATAGTCACATGCATTCTCCCTACAATAAGCTGAAATAGTCACATACATTCTCCCTACAATAAGCTGAAATAGTCACATACAGTGCATTCGGAAAGTATTCGGTCCCTTGACTTTTCCCACATTTTGTTAAGTTACAGACTTGTTCTAAAATGGATTAAATACAAAAAAATTCTCAGGAAACTACACACAATACCCCATAATGACATCACAATACCCCATAATGACATCACAATACCCCACAATGACATCACAAACTCCATAATGACAAAGTGAAAACAGGTTTTTAGAAATGCCTTATTTACATAAGTATTCAGGTCCTTTAATATCAGTCTAAATTGAGCTCAGGTGCATCCTGTTTCCATTGATCATCCTTGAGATGTTTCTACTACTTGATTGGAGTCCACCTGTGGTAAATTCAATTGATTGGACATGATCTATATAAGGTTGACAGTGCATGTCAGAGCAAAAACCAAGCCAAAGGGATTGTCCGTAGACCTCCTAGACAGGATTGTGCCGGGGCACAGATCTGTGGAAGGTTACATTTTTTGTAGCGTTGAAGGTCCCCAAGAACACAGTGGCCTCCATCATTCATAAATGGAAGATGTTTGGAAACACCAGGACTCTTCCTAGAGCTGGCCGCTCGGCCAAACTGAGCAATCAAGGGAGAAGGGCCTTGGTCGGGGAGGTGACCAACAAACTGATGGTCACTCTGACAGAACTCCAGAGTTCCTCTGTGGAGATGGTTGTCCTTCAGGAAGGTTCTCCCATCTCTGCAGCACTCCACCAATCAGGCCTTTATGGTAGAGTGGCCAGATGGAAGCTACTCCTCAGTAAAAGTCACATGACAGCACACTTGGAGTTTGCTAAAAGACTCTCAGACCATGAGAAACAAGATTCTCTGGTCTGATGAAACCAAGATTGAACTCTTTGGCCTGAATGCCAAGCGTCACATCTGGAGGAAACCTGGCACCATCCCTACGGTGAAGCATAGTGGTGGCAGCATCATGCTGTGGGGATGTTTTTCAGCATCAGAGACTGGGAGACTAGTCAGGATCGAGGCAAAGATGACGGAGCAAAGTACAGAGATCCTTGATGAAAACCTGCTCCAGAGCGCTCAGGACCTCAGACTGGGGCGAAGGTTCACCGTCCAACAGGACAATGACCCTAAGCACACAGCCAAGGCAATGCAGGAGTGGCTTCGGGACAAGTCTCTGAATGTCCTTCAGTGGCCCAGCCAGAGCCCGGACATGAACCGGATCGAGTATCTCTGGAGATACCTGAAAATAGCTGTGCAGCGATGCTCCCCATCCAACCTGACAGAGCTTGAGAGGATCTGCAGAGAAGAATTGGAGAAACTTCCCTAATACAGGTGTGCCAAGCTTGTAGCGTCATACCCAAGAAGACTTGAGGCTGTAATCGCTGCCAAAGTTGCTACAAAGTCCTGACTAGAGGGTCTGAATACTTATGTAAATGTGATATTTAAAAAAATATATAATAATTAGTATGAGTAACAAAAATATTCTAAACCTGTTTTTGCTTTTTCATTATGGGGTACTGTGTGTAGATTGAGGGGGGGGGGACAATTTAATCAATTTTATAATAAGTCTGTAACGAAAGAAGGATTTTTAAGCCTTGAGACAATTGAGACCGTTATCTGACCCTAGCCTCAGATAGCCAACCCATTGCGGGCGGCAGGTAGCCTTGCGGTTAAGAGCATTGGACCAGTAACCGAAAGGTTGTTGGTTCGAATCCCAGAGCCAACTAGGTGAAAAATTGGCCGATGTGCCCTTGAGCAAGGCACTTAACCCTAATTTCTCCTGTAAGTCGCTCCTACCCCCCACATCCTCAAACATTCATCTGACCTACCCCCACCCACCCCCATCCCCCAACCATTCATCTGACCCACCCCCATCCCCCAACCATTCATCTGACCTACCCCCACCCACCCCCATCCCCCAACCATTCACCTGACCCACCCCCATCCCCCAACCATTAATCTGAAGTCATTATTCAGCCAAACATTCAAACTGGAAATAAAGCTGCTAATAGTTTTATGTCCAACAGGAGGAGCTCTATCTGTTTGTGTGATATATGATCACGGTGGGCAGTAGGGTCTATCCATCAACCACGCTAAGGCTCATCTCTCTGGCTCTGTCAGAGCAGTAGGGTCTATCCGTCAACCATGCTAAGGCTCATCTCTCTGGCTCTGTCAGAGCAGTAGGGTCTATCCATCAACCACGCTAAGGCTCATCTCTCTGGCTCTGTCAGGAGGACAGAGGTGAAGATGGAAGCCTGCTACTAGAACAGCTCCCTAGTGGTGGGCAGTAGGGTCTATCCATCAACCACGCTAAGGCTCATCTCTCTGGCTCTGTCAGGAGGACAGAGGTGAAGATGGAAGCCTGCTACTAGAACAGCTCCCTAGTGGTGGGCAGTAGGGTCTATCCATCAACCATGCCAAGGCTCATCTCTCTGGCTCTGTCAGGAGGACAGAGGTGAAGATGGAAGCCTGCTACTAGAACAGCCCCCTAGTGGTGGGCAGTAGGGTCTATCCATCAACCACGCTAAGGCTCATCTCTCTGGCTCTGTAAGGAGGACAGAGGTGAAGATGGAAGCCTGCTACTAGAACAGCTCCCTAGTGGTGGGCAGTAGGGTCTATCCATCAACCATGCCAAGGCTCATCTCTCTGGCTCTGTCAGGAGGACAGAGGTGAAGATGGAAGCCTGCTACTAGAACAGCTCCCTAGTGGTGGGCAGTAGGGTCTATCCATCAACCATGCCAAGGCTCATCTCTGGCTCGGTCAGAGCAGTAGGGTCTATCCATCAACCACGCTAAGGCTCATCTCTCTGGCTCTGTAAGGAGGACAGAGGTGAAGATGGAAGCCTGCTACTAGAACAGCCCCCTAGTGGTGGGCAGTAGGGTCTATCCATCAACCACGCTAAGGCTCATCTCTCTGGCTCTGTCAGGAGGACAGAGGTGAAGATGGAAGCCTGCTACTAGAACAGCCCCCTAGTGGTGGGCAGTAGGAGGACAGAGGAGGTGAGGAGGACAGAGGAGGTGAGGAGGACAGAGGAGGTGAGGAGGACCGAGGTGAAGATGGAAGCCTGCTACTAGAACAGCCCCCTAGTGGTGGGATCACAGTCTAGCTAACTAACCAGCCAGACACACACGGTTAACGCTTGTTGGCCACCCACAGAGTTTGGGAAGTGTTTTCGACCTTTCTGACTGTTTACTCAGGAAGGGTGTGAATGTCCTGACACCTTTTTGTTCCAATAGAAAGAGTAGTGTGAGAGAAACTTAACTAGTAGTTGGCACAATACCAGAAGTAGGTTGAAATGTTGTAACATGAAAATATCACCTTAACTAGTAGTTGGGCACAATACCAGAAGCAGGTTGAAATGTTGTAACATGAAAATATCACCTTAACTAGTAGTTGGCACAATACCAGAAGCAGGTTGAAATGTTGTAACATGAAAATATCACCTTAACTAGTAGTTGGGCACAATACTAGAAGTAGGTTGAAATGTTGTAACATGAAAATATCACCTTAACTAGTAGTTGGGCACAATACTAGAAGTAGGTTGAAATGTTGTAACATGAAAATATCACCTTAACTAGTAGTTGGCACAATACTAGAAGTAGGTTGAAATGTTGTAACATGAAAATATCACCTTAACTAGTAGTTGGGCACAATACTAGAAGTAGGTTGAAATGTTGTAACATGAAAATATCACCTTAACTAGTAGTTGGGCACAATACTAGAAGTAGGTTGAAATGTTGTAACATGAAAATATCACCTTAACTAGTAGTTGGCACAATACTAGAAGTAGGTTGAAATGTTGTAACATGAAAATATCACCTTAACTAGTAGTTGGGCACAATACTAGAAGTAGGTTGAAATGTTGTAACATGAAAATATCACCTTAACTAGTAGTTGGGCACAATACCAGAAGTAGGTTGAAATGTTGTAACATGAAAATATCACCTTAACTAGTAGTTGGGCACAATACCAGAAGTAGGTTGAAATGTTGTAACATGAAAATATCACCTTAACTAGTAGTTGGGCACAATACCAGAAGTAGGTTGAAATGTTGTAACATGAAAATATCACCTTAACTAGTAGTTGGCACAATACCAGAAGTAGGTTGAAATGTTGTAACATGAAAATATCACCTTAACTAGTAGTTGGGCACAATACCAGAAGTAGGTTGAAATGTTGTAACATGAAAATATCACCTTAACTAGTAGTTGGGCACAATACCAGAAGTAGGTTGAAATGTTGTAACATGAAAATATCACCTTAACTAGTAGTTGGCACAATACCAGAAGTAGGTTGAAATGTTGTAACATGAAAATATCACCTTAACTAGTAGTTGGCACAATACTAGAAGTAGGTTGAAATGTTGTAACATGAAAATATCACCTTAACTAGTAGTTGGCACAATACCAGAAGTAGGTTGAAATGTTGTAACATGAAAATATCACCTTAACTAGTAGTTGGCACAATACCAGAAGCAGGTTGAAATGTTGTAACATGAAAATATCACCTTAACTAGTAGTTGGCACAATACCAGAAGCAGGTTGAAATGTTGTAACATGAAAATATCACCTTAACTAGTAGTTGGCACAATACTAGAAGTAGGTTGAAATGTTGTAACATGAAAATATCACCTTAACTAGTAGTTGGCACAATACTAGAAGTAGGTTGAAATGTTGTAACATGAAAATATCACCTTAACTAGTAGTTGGCACAATACTAGAAGTAGGTTGAAATGTTGTAACATGAAAATATCACCTTAACTAGTAGTTGGGCACAATACTAGAAGTTGGTTGAAATGTTGTAACATGAAAATATCACCTTAACTAGTAGTTGGCACAATACTAGAAGTAGGTTGAAATGTTGTAACATGAAAATATCACCTTAACTAGTAGTTGGCACAATACTAGAAGTAGGTTGAAATGTTGTAACATGAAAATATCACCTTAACTAGTAGTTGGCACAATATCAGAAGCAGGTTGAAATGTTGTAACATGAAAATATCACCTTAACTAGTAGTTGGCACAATACCAGAAGTAGGTTGAAATGTTGTAACATGAAAATATCACCTTAACTAGTAGTTGGCACAATACCAGAAGCAGGTTGAAATGTTGTAACATGAAAATATCACCTTAACTAGTAGTTGGCACAATACCAGAAGCAGGTTGAAATGTTGTAACATGAAAATATCACCTTAACTAGTAGTTGGCACAATACTAGAAGTAGGTTGAAATGTTGTAACATGAAAATATCACCTTAACTAGTAGTTGGCACAATACTAGAAGTAGGTTGAAATGTTGTAACATGAAAATATCACCTTAACTAGTAGTTGGCACAATACTAGAAGTAGGTTGAAATGTTGTAACATGAAAATATCACCTTAACTAGTAGTTGGGCACAATACTAGAAGTTGGTTGAAATGTTGTAACATGAAAATATCACCTTAACTAGTAGTTGGCACAATACTAGAAGTAGGTTGAAATGTTGTAACATGAAAATATCACCTTAACTAGTAGTTGGGCACAATACTAGAAGTTGGTTGAAATGTTGTAACATGAAAATATCACCTTAACTAGTAGTTGGCACAATACTAGAAGTAGGTTGAAATGTTGTAACATGAAAATATCACCTTAACTAGTAGTTGGCACAATACTAGAAGTAGGTTGAAATGTTGTAACATGAAAATATCACCTTAACTAGTAGTTGGCACAATATCAGAAGCAGGTTGAAATGTTGTAACATGAAAATATCACCTTAACTAGTAGTTGGGCACAATACCAGAAGTAGGTTGAAATGTTGTAACATGAAAATATCACCTTAACTAGTAGTTGGCACAATACCAGAAGTAGGTTGACATGTTGTAACATGAAAATATCACCTTAACTAGTAGTTGGCACAATACCAGAAGTAGGTTGAAATGTTGTAACATGAAAATATCACCTTAACTAGTAGTTGGGCACAATACCAGAAGCAGGTTGACATGTTGTAACATGAAAATATCACCTTAACTAGTAGTTGGCACAATACCAGAAGTAGGTTGACATGTTGTAACATGAAAATATCACCTTAACTAGTAGTTGGCACAATACTAGAAGTAGGTTGACATGTTGTAACATGAAAATATCACCTTAACTAGTAGTTGGGCACAATACCAGAAGTAGGTTGACATGTTGTAACATGAAAATATCACCTTAACTAGTAGTTGGCACAATACCAGAAGCAGGTTGAAATGTTGTAACATGAAAATATCACCTTAACTAGTAGTTGGCACAATACCAGAAGCAGGTTGAAATGTTGTAACATGAAAATATCACCTTAACTAGTAGTTGGCACAATACCAGAAGCAGGTTGAAATGTTGTAACATGAAAATATCACCTTTCAACGAATTCAGCTTAAATGTGTTGAGTAACGGCGTTTGTTTGTTTGTAGTTGACCAACGGTTGTTCTGACGTTTAGCACGTTAAACATGTTACGCCAATGAGTCTGATTTGACCTGACTCGATTGTAAGCAAAGTCGAACTGAGGTTGTTGTTCTAACGTTGTTGTGTCACAATTGGAGAGGATGTGGGTTGTCCTGCATCTGTCACTGTGGTTTTCCCTCACACACTCACACACACACACACACGTCTGTCTTAAAGCCTGTGGTGATTTCCCCTCCACGTGACTTGCCTCATAAGAATCTGATCCTTTGGTAACATTTCACAATAACTTTGATGCCTAAAGCAGTGTAATGCTTCAGTAGGTTTGTTATTGTTGTTGTTGCTCACAAACGTTTTTATTTATTTATTTACCTTTATTTAACTAGGCAAGTCAGTTAAGAACAAATTCTTATTTTCAATGACGGCCTAGGAACAGTGGCTTAACTGACTTGTTCAGGGGCAGAACGACAGATTTGTACCTTGTCAGCTCGGGGGTTTGAACTTGCAACCTTTCGGTTACTAGTCCGACGCTCTAACCACTAGGCTACCCTGCTGCCTCTACACTCTAACCACTAGGCTACCCTGCCGCCTCTACACTCTAACCACTAGGCTACCCTGCCGCCTCTACACTCTAACCACTAGGCTACCCTGCCACCTCTACACTCTAACCACTAGGCTACCCTGCCGCCTCTACACTCTAACCACTAGGCTACCCTGCCGCCTCTACACTCTAACCACTAGGCCACCCTGCCGCCTCTACACTCTAACCACTAGGCTACCCTGCCGCCTCTACACTCTAACCACTAGGCTACCCTGCCGCCTCTACACTCTAACCACTAGGCTACCCTGCCGCCTCTACACTCTAACCACTAGGCTACCCTGCCGCCTCTACACTCCAACCACTAGGCTACCCTGCCGCCTCTACACTCTAACCACTAGGCTACCCTGCCGCCTCTACACTCTAACCACTAGGCTACCCTGCCGCCTCTACACTCTAACCACTAGGCTACCTGCCGTCCCGACACTCTAACCACTAGGCTACCTGCCGCTTCTACACTCTAACCACTAGGCTACCTGCCGCCCCTACACTCTAACCACTAGGCTACCCTGCCGCCCCTACACTCTAACCACTAGGCTACCTGCCGTCCCTACACTAACCACTAGGCTACCCTGCCATCCCTACACTCTAACCACTAGGCTACCCTGCCGCCTCTACACTCTAACCACTAGGCTACCCTGCTGTGCCGTTTCATACTGATAAAACGATCGCAGCTAAACCTTTTTACTTCACCACATGTTCTATTTTTGTGGTAAATCAAATTAAAATAACATTTAAGATGAATTATTGAAGTCTGTGTTAGCGTGCCGTAGCCTAATCGTAATGATATGCATCTCTGTAATCATCCCAAATGGAACCTTTGTTCCCTATGAAGTGCACTACTGTTGACCAGAGCCCTGTGGGGCCCTAATCGAAGGTAGTAGAGTGACATTTTGGGACACATCTTGCCCACGTTTTACAGCTTCTAACATTCAGCCCTGGAGCAGGAAGCAGGAAGTACCAGCATATTACAATAACGTTTACAGCTTCTAACGATCAGCCCTGGAGCAGGAAGCAGGAAGTACCAGCACATTACAATAACGTTTACAGCTTCTAACGATCAGCCCTGGAGCAGGAAGCAGGAAGTACCAACACATTACAATAACGTTTACAGCTTTTTGCTCTTCTTCACCACCTCTAACACCCTGTAGTAGAGTACTATTAGACACAGCAGAGAGAAACAGGTACTATTAGACACAGCAGAGAGAAACAGGTGCTATTAGACACAGCAGAGAGAAACAGGTACTATTAGACACAGCAGAGAGAAACAGGTACTATTAGACACAGCAGAGAGAAACAGGTACTATTAGACACAGCAGAGAGAAACAGGTGCTATTAGACACAGCAGAGAGAAACAGGTACTATTAGACACAGCAGAGAGAAACAGGTACTATTAGACACAGCAGAGAGAAACAGGTACTATTAGACACAGCAGAGAGAAACAGGTACTATTAGACACAGCAGAGAGAAACAGGTACTATTAGACACAGCAGAGAGAAACAGGTACTATTAGACACAGCAGAGAGAAACAGGTACTATTAGACACAGCAGAGAGAAACAGGTACTATTAGACACAGCAGAGAGAAACAGGTACTATTAGACACAGCAGAGAGAAACAGGTACTATTATACACAGCAGAGAGGAAACAGGTACTATTAGACACAGCAGAGAGGAAACAGGTGCTATTACACACAGCAGAGAGAAACAGGTACTATTAGATACAGCAGAGAGAAACAGGTACTATTAGACACAGCAGAGAGAAACAGGTACTATTAGACACAGCAGAGAGAAACAGGTACTATTAGACACAGCAGAGAGAAACAGGTACTATTAGACACAGCAGAGAGAAACAGGTACTATTATACACAGCAGAGAGGAAACAGGTACTATTAGACACAGCAGAGAGGAAACAGGTGCTATTACACACAGCAGAGAGAAACAGGTACTATTATACACAGCAGAGAGGAAACAGGTACTATTAGACACAGCAGAGAGGAAACAGGTGCTATTACACACAGCAGAGAGGAAACAGGTGCTATTACACACAGCAGAGAGAAACAGGTACTATTAGATACAGCAGAGAGGAAACAGGTACTATTAGACACAGCAGAGAGAAACATGTACTATTAGACACAGCAGAGAGAAACAGGTACTATTAGACACAGCAGAGAGGAAACGGGTACTATTACACACAGCAGAGAGGAAAGAGAGAGGGGGAAAGTGCCAGCCTCTCTGAAACACTCTGACAGAGAGAAGTCTGTTGTTTCAGCACACATAGTGGCTGGTGATTTTGTACCTTGCCTTCATCCACCCTCCTTCCCCATTCCTTTTTTCCTCCCTCCCTCTTCCTCTGCCCCTCCTCCCCCACTGTGTTGCCTAACAACAGTGGGCTGGAGCTATAGGAGCAGGGGCAGAGAGAGAAGAGGGGGGAGGGAGGGAGGGAACACAGGCAGAGAAGAGAAGAGGAAGGGAGGGAGCCGTCAGAGGGAGAAGAGGGAGGGAGGGAGCCGTCAGAGGGAGAAGAGGGAGCCGTCAGAGGGAGAAGAGGGAGGGAGGGAACCGTCAGAGGGAGAAGGGGGAGGGAGGGAGCCGTCAGAGAGGGAGGGAGAATTGGGAGGGAGGGAGCAGGCAGAGAGAGGGAGGGAGGGAGAAGAGGCAGGGAGGGAGAAGGAGAAGGAGAAGAGGGAGGGAGGGAGCAGGCAGAGAGAGGGAGGGAGGGAGCAGGCAGAGAGAGGGAGGGAGGGAGCAGGCAGAGAGAGGGAGGGAGGGAGCAGGCAGAGAGAAGAGGGAGGGAGCAGGCATTTCTGAGGGAGGGAAGGAGCAGGCAGAGAAGAGGGAGCAGGCAGAGAAGAGGGAGGGAGGGAGCAGGCAGAGAAGAGGGAGCAGGCAGAGAAGAGGGAGGGAGGGAGGGAGCAGGCAGAGAAGAGGGAGGGAGGGAGCAGGCAGAGGGAGGGAGGGAAGGAGCAGGCAGAGAAGAGGGAGGGAGCAGGCAGAGAAGAGGGAGGGAGGGAGCAGGCAGAGAAGAGGGAGGGAGGGAGCAGGCAGAGAAGAGGGAGGGAGGGAGCAGGCAGAGGGAGGGAGGGAGCAGGCAGAGAAGAGTGAGGGAGGGAGCAGGCAGAGAAGAGTGAGGGAGGGAGCAGGCAGAGAAGAGTGAGGGAGGGAGCAGGCAGAGGGAGAGAGGGAAGGAGCAGGCAGAGAAGAGGGAGGAGAGGGAGGGAGGGAGGGAGCAGGCAGAGAAGAGGGAGGGAGGGAGGGAGCAGGCAGAGAAGAGGGAGGAGAGGGAGGGAGGGAGCAGGCAGAGAAGAGGGAGGGAAGGAGCAGGCAGAGAAGAGGGAGGGAGGGAGCAGGCAGAGAGAGAGGGAGGGAGGGAGCAGGCAGAGGGAGGGAGGGAGGGAGGGAAGGAGCAGGCAGAGAAGAGGGAGGGAATGAGCAGGCAGAGAAGAGAAGAGGGAGGGAGGGAGCAGGCAGAGAAGAGGGAGGGAATGAGCAGGCAGAGAAGAGGGAGCAGGCAGAGGGAGGGAGAGCGGGAGCAGAGACAGGCAGAGCAGAGAGATCGGTAAAGCAGATTGGTGTATGATTTATTAGCTGGGGCTGGAGAGGTAAGGAGAGAGGGAATGAACGAGGGAGGGAGAGAGATAAAGGGAGAGAGAAGAGATCCCTGGCAGCAGCTGAAATTGAGCCTTAAACTGGAGCCGATATGTAGAGGGAGGGACGGCGGGAGAAAGAGAGAAGGAAAGGAAGGTGTGGGGGGAGGGAGGATGAGAGGATTGTGTGCAGTACATACAGTTATAGGCCTCTGAACAGCTCAACCAACTGAGCAAAAGTATTCAGACCCCTTGACTTTTTCCACATTTTGTAACGTTACAACCTTATTCTAAAACTTGATTTATTTATTTTTTAAATGAAAAAATCTTATCTACACACAATACCATATAATGAAACAGGTTTTTATAAATTTACATAAATATTCAGACCTTTTACTCAATGCTTTGTTGAAGCACGATTACAGCCTTGAGTCTTCTTGGGTATGAGGCTACAAGCTTGGCACACCTGTATTAGGGAAGTTTCTCCAATTCTTCTCTACAGATCCTCTCAAGCTCTGTCAGGTTGGATGGGGAGCGTCGCTGAACAGCTATTTTCAGGTCTCTCCAGAGATGTTCGATCGGGTTCAGATCCGGGCTCTGGCTGGGCCACTCAAGGACATTCAGAGACTTGTCCCGAAGCCACTCCTGCGTTGTCTTGGCTGTGTCCTGATGGTCGTTATCCTATTGGAAGGTGAACCTTCGCCCCAGTCTGAGGTCCTGAGCGCTCTGGAGCAGGTTTTCATTAAGGATCTCTCTGTACTTTGCTCCGTCATCTTTGCCTCGATCCTGACTAGTCTCCCAGTCCCTGATGCTGAAAAACATCCCCACAGCATGATGCTGCCACCACCTTGCTTCACTGTAGGGATGGTGCCAGGTTTCCTCCAGACGTGACGCTTGGCATTCAGGCCAAAGAGTTCAATCTTGGTTTCATCAGACCAGAGAATCTTGTTTCTCATGGTCTGAGAGTCTTTTAAGTGACTTTTGGCAAACTCCATGTGGACTGTCATGTGCCTTTTACTGAGGAGTAGCTTCCGTCTGGCCACTCTATCATAAAGGTCTGATTGGTGGAGTGCTGCAGAGATGGTTGTCCTTCTGGAAGGTTCTCCCATCTCCACAGAAGAACTCTGGAGCTCTGTCAGAGTGACCATTAGTTTGTTGGTCACCTCCCTGACCAATGCCCTTCTTTCCCCGATTGCTCAGTTTGGCCGGGCGGCCAGCTCTAGGAAGAGTCTTGGTGGTTCCAAACTTCTTCCATTTAAGAATGATGGAGACCACTGTGTTCTTGGGGACCTTCAATGCTGCAGACATTTCTTGGTACCCTTCACCAGATCTGTGGCTTGACACAATCCTGCCTCGAAGCTCTACGGACAATTCCTTAGACCTCATGGCTTGTTTTTTTGCTCTGACATACACTGTCAACTGTGAGACCGTATATAGACAGGTGTGTGCCTTTTCTAAATCATGTCCAATCAATTGAATTTACCACAGATGGACTCCAATCAAGTCGTAGAAACATCTCAAGGATGATCAATGGAAACAGGATGTAGGGGTTAGGGATCAGAACAGAGACGGGAGGTTCGTGACAATTGTTAATTGTTGCTAGTCATCGATAGAGTAGCTCTTTACTGATGCTGCTTATTAACCTCTTAAATGTTAATCGTACTTTCGTTATAATTTAATTTGTTCTATCAAGGTAATTCGCTTATAAATCAACTTATGTTTCATCAAATCGCTTCACCTCAGTGCTGTCTGACTGCACCGCTTCCCTGCTTTAATTCAGTTGGACACAAATGACTGGGGTATCGGGTTACATTTCCATTGGCTGCTCGGCAGTCCCGCCGTAATGCTCATTCTCTGATCGGACTGTCTGTTAATTTGTGGCGGGAACGGTACAGCACTGGCACACGGGCTGCATAACGCTGTTGAACTATAAAGCTGACTGCCGCGATTTATATCCAATTGTATATCCAAAACATACAAATCATAGTTAAATACAAAAACAAGCGACTATTCTGAGCTTTCTAACAGAATAATGCATTACATCAAATCAAATTGTATTTGTCACATGCGCCGAATACAACGTGTAGACCTTACCGTGAAATGCTTACTTTACAAGCCCTTAACCAACAATGCAGTTTTAAGAAAAATACCAAAGAATTAAAATAAATAAAAGTAACAAGTAATTAAATAGCAGCAGTAAAATAACAATAGCGAGGCCACATACAGGGGGGTACCGGAACTGAGTCAATGTGGAGGCTATATACAGGGGGTACCAGTACAGAGTCAATGTGGAGGCTACATACAGGGGGGGTACCAGTACAGAGTCAATGTGGAGGTTATATACAGGGGGTACCGGTACAGAGTCAATGTGGAGGCTATATACAGGGGGTACTGGTACAGAGTCAATGTGGAGGCTATATACAGGGGGTACTGGTACAAAGTCAATGTGGAGGCTATATACAGGGGGTATCGGTACAGAGTCAATGTGGAGGCTATATACAGGGTATTACGGTACCGAGTCAATGTGGAGGCTATATACAGGGGGTACCGGTACAGAGTCAAGGTGGAGGCTATATACAGGGGGTACCGGTACAGAGTCAATGTGGAGGCTATATACAGGGGGGTACCGGAACAGAGTCAATGTGGAGGCTATATACAGGGGGTACCGGTACAGAGTCAATGTGGAGGCTATATACAGGGGGTACCGGTACAGAGTCAATGTGGAGGCTATATACAGGGGGTACCGGTACAGAGTCAATGTGGAGGCTATATACAGGGGGGTACCGGTACAGAGTCAATGTGGAGGCTATATACAGGGGGTACCAGTACAGAGTCAATGTGGAGGCTATATACAGGGGGTACCGGAACAGAGTCAATGTGGAGGCTATATACAGGGGGGTACCGGAACTGAGTCAATGTGGAGGCTATATACAGGGGGTACCGGAACTGAGTCAATGTGGAGGCTATATACAGGGGGTACCGGAACTGAGTCAATGTGGAGGCTATATACAGGGGGTACCGGTACAGAGTCAATGTGGAGGCTATATACAGGGGGTACCGGAACTGAGTCAATGTGGAGGCTATATACAGGGGGTACTGGTACAGAGTCAATGTGGAGACTATATACAGGGGGGTACCGGAACTGAGTCAATGTGGAGACTATATACAGGGGGGTACCGGAACTGAGTCCGTGTTAGTCGAGGTAATTGAGGGAATATGTACATGTAGGTAGCATAGTGACTTTACATATATACTAACAGAGAGTAGCAGCAGCGTAGAGGGGGGGGGGGGGGGGGGGGGGATGTAAATAGTCTGGGTAGCCATTTGATTAACTGTTCAGGAGTCTTATGGCCTGGAGGTAGAAGCCTCTTGGACCTAGACTTGGGGCTCCGGTACCACTTACCTTGCGGTAGCAGAGAGAACAGGATATGACTTGGGTGGCTGGAGTCTTTGACAATTTCTAGGACCTTCCTCTGACACCGTTTGGTATAGAGGTCCTGGATGGCAGGAAGCTTGGCCTCAGTGATGCACTGGGCCGTACGCACTACACTCTGTAGTGCCTTGCGGTCGGAGGCCGAGCAGTTGCCATACCAGGGCAGTGATGCTCTCGATGGTGCAACTGTAGAACCTTTTGAGGATCTGAGGACCCATGGCAAATCTTTTCAGTCCCTTGAGAGGGAATAGGTTTTGTTGTGTCCTCTTCACGACTGTCTTGGTGTGTTTGGACCATGTTAGTTTGTTGGTGATGTGGACGCCAAGGAACTTGAAGGTCTCAACTACTAGGTTCATCACATGTTTTATACAGTAGTCGTCCACTTTTAAATACATCACGCTAAATGAATATCGCACACACTAACTGTGCTGTAGTCGTACTGTAGAGCCTCCTTTCCTCCTTCCTCAGTATGGTCAGTATGTACAGCTTAATACCCACTATTATAATAACATCTCAATTAGCTCGACTTCATAGTGAAATCTAAGCCCTGATAGGTCAATTCAACTGAATAAGTAAAAAGGTTAAATGACTAACCATGCATGGATTGGATGTAGAGAGGAGTGTGGAAGAGAGATGTCCCCTCCCCCCTCCTGTGTGTGAAGGTAGGATGAGGATGACCCAACACACAGGACAGGAATGTGCCTCTCTCTCACCTGTTATAGCTGGCTCCATCTGCTGGCTAATCAACTACCTCACCTCCACACTCGTCATGCCGGTCATCTAGCTGGCCGGACAGTCAGCCCCGTCCCAGATGCAGGTTATTACACACAGCATTAAAACAGAGCATTCGGCTGTCTTTATCTACCCTGATAAGGAGTCAGTCTGTGGTAGGTTAGCAGCTACCGGGGAAACAGCTCCATGGCTCTAAACTGCCACCAAAACACTTGGGTTTGCGTCCATTTGACATGGCAGTGAGACACATGTTTTATTGGTCGCTTGGGTGCCAGGGATTTTTTTTTTTTTTTTTACAGTAGTTTTTGGTTCACAAATAGCTTTTTAAAATGATTTATTCAAACTGTGCAATTGACCAAAAATAAACCAGTATCTACCTGTTCCGGCTATTGTGTGAGAGAGCCACGCCCTTTACCCACTGTGACACGGGGAGAGGGCACTGTGACATGGAGAGAGCCACGCCCTTTCCCCACTGTGACACAGAGAGCCACGCCCTTTACCCACTGTGACACGGAGAGAGCCGCGCCCTTTTCCCACTTCTACACGGAGAGAGCCACGCCCTTTACCCACTGTGACACGGAGCGAGCCACGCCCTTTACCCACTGTGACACGGAGCGAGCCACGCCCTCTACCCACTGTGACACGGAGAGAGCCACGCCCTCTACCCACTGTGACACGGAGAGAGCCACGCCCTCTACCCACTGTGACACGGAGAGAGCCACGCCCTCTACCCACTGTGACACGGAGAGAGCCACGCCCTCTACCCACTGTGACACGGAGAGAGCCACGCCCTTTACCCACTGTGACACGGGGAGAGGGCACTGTGACACGGAGAGAGCCACGCCCTTTCCCCACTGTGACACAGAGAGCCACGCCCTTTACCCACTGTGACACGGAGAGAGCCGCGCCCTTTTCCCACTTCTACACGGAGAGAGCCACGCCCTTTACCCACTGTGACACGGAGCGAGCCACGCCCTTTACCCACTGTGACACGGAGCGAGCCACGCCCTCTACCCACTGTGACACGGAGAGAGCCACGCCCTCTACCCACTGTGACACGGAGAGAGCCACGCCCTCTACCCACTGTGACACGGAGAGAGCCACGCCCTCTACCCACTGTGACACGTAGAGAGCCACGCCCTCTACCCACTGTGACACGGAGAGAGCCACACCCTTTACACACTGTGACACGGAGAGAGCCACGCCCTTTTCCCACTTCTACACGGAGAGAGCCACGCCCTTTACCCACTGTGACACGGAGCGAGCCACGCCCTCTACCCACTGTGACACGTAGAGAGCCACGCCCTCTACCCACTGTGACACGGAGAGAGCCACGCCCTCTACCCACTGTGACACGGAGAGAGCCACACCCTTTACACACTGTGACACGGAGAGAGCCACGCCCTTTACCCACTGTGACACGGAGAGAGCCACGCCCTTTACCCACTGTGACACGGAGAGAGCCACACCCTTTACCCACTGTGACACGGAGAGAGCCACGCCCTTTACCCACTGTGACACGGAGAGAGCCACGCCCTTTACCCACTGTGACACGGAGAGAGCCACGCCCTTTACCCACTGTGACACGGAGAGAGCCACGCCCTTTACCCACTGTGACACGGAGAGATCCACGCCTTTACACACTGTGACACGGAGAGAGCCACGCCCTTTACACACTGTGACACGGAGAGCGCTACGCCCTTTACCCACTGCAACACGGAGGAGAGAGAGGTGCATTCTAATAAACACAACCATATGGCCTTTGCTCAAAATACAATTGCGGGAAAAATACTATTTTCAAAGCATCTACTGTTCCAATTACAGAGAGGATAATCCCATCCTACCGGACAGAAATGTAAGCACATCATGTGTTGTTGGTCCCATGTTTCATGAGATGAAATAAAAGATCCCTGAAATGTTCCATATGCACAAAGCTTTTAAGGGAGTGTGCAATTGGCATTCTGACTGCAGAAATGTCCAACAGAGCTGTTTGCAAGAGAATTGAGTGTTCATTTCTCTACCATAAGCCGCCTCCAATGTCTTTTTTTTTGAGATTTTGGCTGTACATTCAACCGGCTTCAGATAACCGCAGACCGCATGTAGCCATGCCAACCCAGGACCTCCACATCTGGCTTCTTCACCTGCGGGATCGTCTGAGAAGGTGGAGAGGGAGGTGCTCAGGAGAATTTCTGTCTGTAATAAAGCCGTTTTGTCGGGGAAATACTCATTCTAATAGGCTGGGCCTGGCTCCCCAGTGGGTGGGCCAAGTCATGTGAAATCCATAGAATATGAACTGTAACTCCGTAACATGTTTGGCCTACATCAAGTAGACTGTATAAGCCTAGGTCTATATGGTTTTGTTAGGACATTTACATGTACTGGTAGCCATGTAGGCTAATTCATTCATCTATTTAGCAACATGATCATATTTAGAGTTAGCAATCTAGCTAAGTGTTTTTGACTTCCCACTTTGTCGGATGGTGAAAAAAGCTGTCCCGAAAAAGAAATCTGGTCATTCATAGGCTATCGTTTTAGTTGTCTGTCTTGACACTGTTTGATGGTCTACAGAAAGACATCTGATCATTCATAGTCTATCGTTTTAGTTGTCTGTCTTGACACTGTTGATGGTCTACAAAAAGACAACTTGTTTTCATCCTGGCTGTCGCACTGTAGACACATTATCTCTTTTTAATCTTTTTTTTTTTTATTAGATGTAAAATCGTTTTTTAAATGACAAGCCTACTTGTAAAAAAGAATCATGCAATGCAATTTTAAAGAATAGATGAATGTCTTACATTGCTAAATTATATCATACAGCTATTTAATACATTGTTAATTAATAGCCAAATGAAGCCTATTACTAGCTGAGAAAACATGCATTTATTAACTGCCAGAGAGAGGAAAAAAAGTTAACGTTGAACCCTGAGTGAATCTATCCAAATCAATGTAAGAACACAAGGCCAAGCTAATTTACAGGATGGTCATTATCAGCCTGGTTCTGTATGGAATACGGCTACATTATGAGGTCATTATCAGCCTGGTTCTGTATGGAATACGGCTACATTATGAGGTCATTATCAGTCTGGTTCTGTATGGAATACGGCTACATTATGTGGTCATTATCAGCCTGGTTCTGTATGGAATATGGCTACATTATGTGGTCATTATCAGTCTGGTTCTGTATGGAATACGGCTACATTGTGTGGTCATTATCAGCCTGGTTCTGTATGGAATACGGCTACATTATGAGGTCATTATCAGCCTGGTTCTGTATGGAATACGGCTACATTATGTGGTCATTATCAGTCTGGTTCTGTATGGAATACGGCTACATTATGTGGTCATTATCAGCCTGGTTCTGTATGGAATACGGCTACATTATGTGGTCATTATCAGCCTGGTTCTGTATGGAATACGGCTACATTATGTGGTCATTATCAGCCTGGTTCTGTATGGAATACGGCTACATTATGTGGTCATTATTAGCCTGGTTCTGTATGGAATATGGCTACATTATGTGGTCATTATCAGCCTGGTTCTGTATGGAATACGGCTACATTATGTGGTCATTATCAGTCTGGTTCTGTATGGAATACGGCTACATTATGTGGTCATTATCAGCCTGGTTCTGTATGGAATACGGCTACATTATGTGGTCATTATCAGCCTGGTTCTAAATGGAATACGGCTACATTATGTGGTCATTATCAGCCTGGTTCTGTATGGAATACGGCTACATTATGAGGTCATTATCAGCCTGGTTCTAAATGGAATACGGCTACATTATGTGGTCATTATCAGCCTGGTTCTGTATGGAATACGGCTACATTATGTGGTCATTATCAGCCTGGTTCTGTATGGAATACGGCTACATTATGTGGTCATTATCAGCCTGGTTCTGTATGGAATACGGCTACATTATGATGTCATTATCAGCCTGGTTCTAAATGGAATACGGCTACATTATGTGGTCATTATCAGCCTGGTTCTGTATGGAATACGGCTACATTATGTGGTCATTATCAGCCTGGTTCTGTATGGAATACGGCTACATTATGTGGTCATTATCAGCCTGGTTCTGTATGGAATACGGCTACATTATGTGGTCATTATCAGCCTGGTTCTGTATGGAATACGGCTACATTATGTGGTCATTATCAGCCTGGTTCTGTATGGAATACGGCTACATTATGTGGTCATTATCAGCCTGGTTCTGTATGGAATACGGCTACATTATGTGGTCATTATCAGCCTGGTTCTGTATGGAATACGGCTACATTATGTGGTCATTATCAGCCTGGTTCTGTATGGAATACGGCTACATTATGTGGTCATTATCAGCCTGGTTCTGTATGGAATACGGCTACATTATGAGGTCATTATCAGCCTGGTTCTGTATGGAATACGGCTACATTATGTGGTCATTATCAGCCTGGTTCTGTATGGAATACGGCTACATTATGTGGTCATTATCAGCCTGGTTCTGTATGGAATACGGCTACATTATGTGGTCATTATCAGTCTGGTTCTGTATGGAATACGGCTACATTATGTGGTCATTATCAGCCTGGTTCTGTATGGAATACGGCTACATTATGTGGTCATTATCAGCCTGGTTCTGTATGGAATACGGCTACATTATGTGGTCATTATCAGCCTGGTTCTGTATGGAATATGGCTACATTATGTGGTCATTATCAGCCTGGTTCTGTATGGAATACGGCTGGCTACATTATGAGGTCATTATCAACCTGGTTCTGTATGGAATACGGCTACATTATGTGGTCATTATCAGCCTGGTTCTGTATGGAATATGGCTACATTATGTGGTCATTATCAGCCTGGTTCTGTATGGAATACGGCTGGCTACATTATGAGGTCATTATCAACCTGGTTCTGTATGGAATACGGCTACATTATGAGGTCATTTTCAGCCTGGTTCTGTATGGAATACGGCTACATTATGTGGTCATTATCAGCCTGGTTCTGTATGGAATATGGCTACATTATGTGGTCATTATCAGCCTGGTTCTGTATGGAATACGGCTGGCTACATTATGAGGTCATTATCAACCTGGTTCTGTATGGAATACGGCTACATTATGAGGTCATTATCAGCCTGGTTCTGTATGGAATACGGCTACATTATGTGGTCATTATCAGCCTGGTTCTGTATGGAATACGGCTACATTATGTGGTCATTATCAGCCTGGTTCTGTATGGAATACGGCTACATTATGTGGTCATTATCAGCCTGGTTCTGTATGGAATACGGCTACATTATGTGGTCATTATCAGCCTGGTTCTGTATGGAATACGGCTACATTATGAGGTCATTATCAGCCTGGTTCTGTATGGAATACGGCTACATTATGAGGTCATTATCAGCCTGGTTCTGTATGGAATACGGCTACATTATGTGGTCATTATCAGCCTGGTTCTATATGACCAAATTATGTGCTGGTGCCATCAACTGAAAAGGTTGTCTACAGCCCAGAGCTTGTCGTTTAATTTACTACATTTCAAACTTGTGTTATGATGTTTTAGTCTGATAGCGTGTCCTCTACAGTAGTGTTTCCCAGCCTTTTCCATTCCGGCGATCACCACATCACTGTCTAAAGCTCTTGAGGACAACCATTAACAGACTTGTGTAACATAACATATCTCGGTGATCAAATCTAGTCCATTTTAGCGGTGACTCTAGTATACTAAAGAGTATTATAAAAGTAATATAACATGGCTTATAATACCATTAATACTCCCAGCTGCTGTTTTCAGGAAGAACAAATACTGCTTAAATAAATGAATGAAATAACCACATGCAGCCATCCCCGTCGACCGCAGGTTGTAAACCACTGATCTCCAGATGATTACAGTGTCCGGTGTTCCACGGAGCGTTCAGCTGTCCTCATTTGCTTTCAGACAAGGCCTCTGGGTAGAGTAGGTAACCGCTTCAGTCGAGAAGGGATTTGCCACATCTAGAATTCTGTTTCTATATGTTCATGAAGGGACTTGCCACATCTAGAATTCTGTTTCTATATGTTCATGAAGGGACTTGCCACATCTAGAATTCTGTTTCTATATGTTCATGAAGGGACTTGCCACATCTAGAATTCTGTTACTAAATGTTCATGAAGGGACTTGCCACATCTAGAATTCTGTTTCTATATGTTCATGAAGGGACTTGCCACATCTAGAATTCTGTTTCTATATGTTCATGAAGGGACTTGCCACATCTAGAATTCTGTTACTATATGTTCATGAAGGGACTTGCCACATCTAGAATTCTGTTTCTATATGTTCATGAAGGGACTTGCCACATCTAGAATTCTGTTTCTATATGTACATGAAGGGACTTGCCACATCTAAAATTCTGTTACTATATGTTCATGAAGGGACTTGCCACATCTAGAATTCTGTTACTAAATGTTCATGAAGGGACTTGCCACATCTAGAATTCTGTTTCTATATGTTCATGAAGGGACTTGCCACATCTAGAATTCTGTTTCTATATGTTCATGAAGGGACTTGCCACATCTAGAATTCTGTTACTAAATGTTCATGAAGGGACTTGCCACATCTAGAATTCTGTTTCTATATGTTCATGAAGGGACTTGCCACATCTAGAATTCTGTTTCTATATGTTCATGAAGGGACTTGCCACATCTAGAATTCTGTTTCTATATGTTCATGAAGGGACTTGCCACATCTAGAATTCTGTTTCTATATGTTCATGAAGGGACTTGCCACATCTAGAATTCTGTTTCTATATGTTCATGAAGGGACTTGCCACATCTAGAATTCTGTTACTAAATGTTCATGAAGGGACTTGCCACATCTAGAATTCTGTTTCTATATGTTCATGAAGGGACTTGCCACATCTAGAATTCTGTTACTAAATGTTCATGAAGGGACTTGCCACATCTAGAATTCTGTTTCTATATGTTCATGAAGGGACTTGCCACATCTAGAATTATGTTACTAAATGTTCATGAAGGGACTTGCCACATCTAGAATTCTGTTTCTATATGTTCATGAAGGGACTTGCCACATCTAGAATTCTGTTTCTATATGTTCATGAAGGGACTTGCCACATCTAGAATTCTGTTACTAAATGTTCATGAAGGGACTTGCCACATCTAGAATTCTGTTTCTATATGTTCATGAAGGGACTTGCCACATCTAGAATTCTGTTTCTATATGTTCATGAAGGGACTTGCCACATCTAGAATTCTGTTTCTATATGTTCATGAAGGGACTTGCCACATCTAGAATTCTGTTACTAAATGTTCATGAAGGGACTTGCCACATCTAGAATTCTGTTTCTATATGTTCATGAAGGGACTTGCCACATCTAGAATTCTGTTTCTATATGTTCATGAAGGGACTTGCCACATCTAGAATTCTGTTTCTATATGTTCATGAAGGGACTTGCCACATCTAGAATTCTGTTTCTATATGTTCATGAAGGGACTTGCCACATCTAGAATTCTGTTTCTATATGTTCATGAAGGGACTTGCCACATCTAGAATTCTGTTACTAAATGTTCATGAAGGGACTTGCCACATCTAGAATTCTGTTTCTATATGTTCATGAAGGGACTTGCCACATCTAGAATTCTGTTTCTATATGTTCATGAAGGGACTTGCCACATCTAGAATTCTGTTACTAAATGTTCATGAAGGGACTTGCCACATCTAGAATTCTGTTTCTATATGTTCATGAAGGGACTTGCCACATCTAGAATTCTGTTACTAAATGTTCATGAAGGGACTTGCCACATCTAGAATTCTGTTTCTATATGTTCATGAAGGGACTTGCCACATCTAGAATTCTGTTTCTATATGTTCATGAAGGGACTTGCCACATCTAGAATTCTGTTTCTATATGTTCATGAAGGGACTTGCCACATCTAGAATTCTGTTTCTATATGTTCATGAAGGGACTTGCCACATCTAGAATTCTGTTACTATATGTTCATGAAGGGACTTGCCACATCTAGAATTCTGTTTCTATATGTTCATGAAGGGACTTGCCACATCTAGAATTCTGTTTATATATGTTCATGAAGGGACTTGCCACATCTAGAATTCTGTTACTATATGTTCATGAAGGGACTTGCCACATCTAGAATTCTGTTACTAAATGTTCATGAAGGGACTTGCCACATCTAGAATTCTGTTTCTATATGTTCATGAAGGGACTTGCCACAACTAGAATTCTGTTTCTATATGTTCATGAAGGGACTTGCCACATCTAGAATTCTGTTACTAAATGTTCATGAAGGGACTTGCCACATCTAGAATTCTGTTTCTATATGTTAATGAAGGGACTTGCCACATCTAGAATTCTGTTACTAAATGTTCATGAAGGGACTTGCCACATCTAGAATTCTGTTTCTATATGTTCATGAAGGGACTTGCCACATCTAGAATTCTGTTTCTATATGTTCATGAAGGGACTTGCCACATCTAGAATTCTGTTTCTATATGTTCATGAAGGGACTTGCCACATCTAGAATTCTGTTTCTATATGTTCATGAATGGACTTGCCACATCTAGAATTCTGTTTCTATATGTTCATGAAGGGACTTGCCACATCTAGAATTCTGTTTCTATATGTTCATGAAGGGACTTGCCACATCTAGAATTCTGTTTCTATATGTTCATGAAGGGACTTGCCACATCTAGAATTATGTTACTAAATGTTCATGAAGGGACTTGCCACATCTAGAATTCTGTTACTATATGTTCATGAAGGGACTTGCCACATCTAGAATTCTGTTTCTATATGTTCATGAAGGGACTTGCCACATCTAGAATTCTGTTACTAAATGTTCATGAAGGGACTTGCCACATCTAGAATTCTGTTTCTATATGTTCATGAAGGGACTTGCCACATCTAGAATTCTGTTTCTAAATGTTCATGAAGGGACTTGCCACATCTAGAATTCTGTTTCTATATGTTCATGAAGGGACTTGCCACATCTAGAATTCTGTTTCTATATGTTCATGAAGGGACTTGCCACATCTAGAATTCTGTTACTAAATGTTCATGAAGGGACTTGCCACATCTAGAATTCTGTTACTATATGTTCATGAAGGGACTTGCCACATCTAGAATTCTGTTTCTATATGTTCATGAAGGGACTTGCCACATCTAGAATTCTGTTACTAAATGTTCATGAAGGGACTTGCCACATCTAGAATTCTGTTTCTATATGTTCATGAAGGGACTTGCCACATCTAGAATTCTGTTTCTAAATGTTCATGAAGGGACTTGCCACATCTAGAATTCTGTTTCTATATGTTCATGAAGGGACTTGCCACATCTAGAATTCTGCTTCTATATGTTCATGAAGGGACTTGCCACATCTAGAATTCTGCTTCTATATGTTCATGAAGGGACTTGCCACATCTAGAATTCTGTTTCTATATGTTCATGAAGGGACTTGCCACATCTAGAATTCTGTTTCTATATGTTCATGAAGGGACTTGCCACATCTAGAATTCTGTTTCTATATGTTCATGAAGGGACTTGCCACATCTAGAATTCTGTTTCTATATGTTCATGAAGGGACTTGCCACATCTAGAATTCTGTTTCTATATGTTCATAAAGGGACTTGCCACATCTAGAATTCTGTTTCTATATGTTCATGAAGGGACTTGCCACATCTAGAATTCTGTTTCTATATGTTCATGAAGGGACTTGCCACATCTAGAATTCTGTTACTAAATGTTCATGAAGGGACTTGCCACATCTAGAATTATGTTTCTATATGTTCATGAAGGGACTTGCCACATCTAGAATTCTGTTTCTATATGTTCATGAAGGGACTTGCCACATCTAGAATTCTGTTTCTATATGTTCATGAAGGGACTTGCCACATCTAGAATTCTGTTTCTATATGTTCATGAAGGGACTTGCCACATCTAGAATTCTGTTTCTATATGTTCATGAAGGGACTTGCCACATCTAGAATTCTGTTTCTATATGTTCATGAAGGGACTTGCCACATCTAGAATTCTGTTTCTATATGTTCATGAAGGGACTTGCCACATCTAGAATTCTGTTTCTATATGTTCATGAAGGGACTTGCCACATCTAGAATTCTGTTTCTATCTGTTCATGAAGGGACTTGCCACATCTAGAATTCTGTTTCTATCTGTTCATGAAGGGACTTGCCACATCTAGAATTCTGTTTCTATATGTTCATGAAGGGACTTGCCACATCTAGAAT
Organism: Oncorhynchus mykiss; assembly: GCF_013265735.2. Classification (NCBI taxonomy): domain Eukaryota; kingdom Metazoa; phylum Chordata; class Actinopteri; order Salmoniformes; family Salmonidae; genus Oncorhynchus; species Oncorhynchus mykiss. The sequence goes on from NC_048573.1 coordinate 72,960,202, forward strand.
TCTGTTTCTATCTGTTCATGAAGGGACTTGCCACATCTAGAATTCTGTTACTAAATGTTCATGAAGGGACTTGTTTGGTGTGTCGTTGCTTGTGTTCAACTGCACGATCCTAAGTCAGGGCTAATGTAGTTCATCTCTGCAGAAATGTTAATTATAGGTTGTCTTTTACTTATTGCAATAGACTTCTTCTTTTTTTTGTGTAATAATGGCCACAGATTGTCCAGTTTATATTTTGCAACTGTTGACTTCCTGTGTTGTGGGGGGGAATAACCTGTTAGCTACATCTGTGAAATTCTTCTTGTTTCCCTGACCAGAGCGGACCCGAGTGTGTAAACAATCTGTGGTTACATAACGCTGGCTACATGAAAACGGCCTGGTATCAAACACATACAGGACTCACAGGAAGTCCACGCCTGCTTTTACCTCTCACTTGTCTCCTTTTACTGTTGCCAACACCTTGCTTTACACACATTGTTCCTCCCTTCCTCCCTCTTGCTCCCTCTCTCCTCCCTGTGTGTGTGTGTGTGTGTGTGTGTGTGTTCACTCCAAGCCCCTGAGATGCTGTAGCTTCCTCTTAATGGCAGGCAGAAGGCAGTGGCTTTGAGGGTTGTAATGAAAACAGGGAAGGTTGTGATTTGGACCGGGTCAGTGTAGATACATGGACTGTGAAGGCTAGAAAACCCATGAAGCCAGCTTTAGCAGTCCTCACATCACAACAGGCAAGAGGGAGCTGAGTAGATGCTGCTAGAGTAGAAACCCGGGTCGTGCCAGAGTAGAAATCGATCCAGGTTTTCCAGGCTGCTGCCGACCAGAGGCTCTCTAGGGCTCCACTCCACTGGGCTCCTGTGCCGCTCCAGGTTTTCCAGCCTGCTGCCGACCAGAGGCTCTCTAGGGCTCCACTCCACTGGGTTCATGTGCCGCTCCAGGTTTTCCAGCCTGCTGCCAACCGAAGGCTCTCTAGGGCTCCACTCCACTGGGCTCATGTGCCGCTCCAGGTTTTCAAGGCTGCTGCCGACCAGAGGCTCTCTTGCAGAAAGATCACATGTAAAGCTGTCCCCTTTGTAGTGGGAGAGCACAGAGTGACAAGCTATTTCTTGCTTGTAAAAAAAAAAAAAAAAAAAAAGAAGCCCATTTGTTCCTTCAGAGACCTTGTGGATTTGCCCCCTCTGATTTTTCCTGTATTACCTGTGGCTTGCCGTAGAGCAGAGTGTTCTCCCCGGGACTTGAACACGTTTTTTCTCTGGAGTTACTTGGTTGGAGAGAGACGTAGTCTGAGACTATTAACTGTAGAGAAAGGTACGGGAGCGGGGAGCAGGGCTTTGCCTGCCTCGGGAAGCTGAAAGTAAATGTGTTGGTAGTCTGCTTCGCTTGCCGTGAATGTTTTCAGCCCTCCCTCCCTCTGCTTTTCATGGCTCGCATCTCTTAAAGGAGAAGAAATACTGAAATACATTTAGGTTTGTCTTTTTAACCTAGTTTAACGTTCTATTCCTTTTTTTCTTACTGGTTTTGTTGTTGTGAGATGTTGAGATTCCATGTTTCTCATTTTTAGTTTTTATGTAAAAAAAAAAAAATCTAAAATGGTGGTTGTTGTGAAGTGGAGAAACATGTCATTTTCCTCCATCCTGTCACTGTAGATTTTTTTTTAATTATTATTTTTTTCCATGTTCTTTATTTGCTCTGACTGTGCAAGTGCATTATTATGTAAGTGCTGTATTTTCTTCAGAGAAAAACGGTCTGTGTATTTAGGAGTGAATCGGTGGCGGTAAACACCCAGTGTAAGGAAATGCTTTGCCATTATACAGAAGTTATAGTTGAGTTTTTTTTTGGCTTTGAACTTTTGCTCTGTAAGACTCATGGTATTCTCCCTGAATCTGATATTTCCTATGTGATTTATGTAACAATAGATTTCCGTAGCTGCTCTTTTCAACCCACATGAAATGGCATAAGTATAATCTGTTTCTGTGTCTGCTTGAGTTAGTCATTTCCTCTGTATTGTGTCCTGACACAGCTGTGCTCTGTAGCTCTTGTATCTGTGCTCCGTATCTGTGCTCTGTAGCTCTTGTAGCTGTGCTCTGTAGCTGTGCTCTGTAGCTGTGTTCTGTAGCTCTGTAGCTGTGCTCTGTAGCTCTGTAGCTGTGCTCTGTAGCTGTGCTCTGTAGCTCTGTTCTGTAGCTGTGCTCTGTAGCTCTGTAGCTGTGCTCTGTAGCTGTGCTCTGTAGCTCTGTAGCTGTGCTCTGTAGCTCTGTCGCTGTGCTCTGTAGCGCTGTGCTCTGTCGCTGTGCTCTGTAGCTCTGTCGCTGTGCTCTGTAACTCTGTCGCTGTGCTCTGTAGCTCTGTTCTGTAGCTGTGCTCTGTAGCTCTGTAGCTGTGCTCTGTAGCTGTGCTCTGTAGCTGTGCTCTGTAGCTGTGCTCTGTAGCTCTGTCGCTGTGCTCTGTAGCGCTGTGCTCTGTCGCTGTGCTCTGTAACTCTGTCGCTGTGCTCTGTAGCTCTGTTCTGTAGCTGTGCTCTGTAGCTCTGTAGCTGTGCTCTGTAACTCTGTAGCTGTGCTCTGTAGCTGTGCTCTGTAGCTGTGCTCTGTAGCGCTGTGCTCTGTAGCGCTGTGCTCTGTAGCTGTGCTCTGTAGCTGTGCTCTGTAGCTGTGCTCTGTAGCTCTGTCGCTGTGCTCTGTAACTCTATAGCTGTGCTCTATAGCTCTGTCGCTCTATAGCTGTGCTCTGTAGCTGTGCTCTGTAACTCTATTGCTGTGCTCTGTAGCTCTGTAACGCTGTAGCTGTACTCTGTAGCTCTGTAACTCTGTCGCTGTGCTCTGTAACTCTGTAGATGTGCTCTGTAACTCTGTAGCTGTGCTCTGTAGCTGTGCTCTGTAGCTATGTAGCTGTGCTCTGTAACTCTGTAGCTGTGCTCTGTAACTCTTGTAGCTGTGCTCTGTAGCTGTGCTCTGTAGCGCTGTAGCTGTGCTCTGTAACTCTGTAGCTGTGCTCTGTAACTCTGTCGCTGTGCTCTGTAGCGCTGTAGCTGTGCTCTGTAGCTCTGTAACTCTGTAGCTGTACTCTGTAGCTCTGTAACTCTGTCGCTGTGCTCTGTAACTCTGTAGATGTGCTCTGTAACTCTGTAGCTGTGCTCTGTAGCTATGTAGCTGTGCTCTGTAACTCTGTAGCTGTTCTCTGTAACTCTTGTAGCTGTGCTCTGTAGCGCTGTAGCTGTGCTCTGTAACTCTGTAGCTGTGCTCTGTAACTCTGTCGCTGTGCTCTGTAGCGCTGTAGCTGTGGTCTGTAACTCTGTCACTGTGCTCTGTAGCGCTGTAGCTGTGCTCTGTAACTCTGTAGCTGTGCTCTGTAACTCTGTCGCTGTGCTCTGTAGCGCTGTAGCTGTGCTCTGTAACTCTGTCACTGTGCTCTGTAGCGCTGTAGCTGTGCTCTGTAACTCTGTAGCTGTGCTCTGTAACTCTGTAGCTGTGCTCTGTAGCTGCGCACCCTTCAAACAGAGGCTACAGAGGTTTTTACAGATTACCATCAAACTCTCAAACCAACCACAGAACAATGTTTTGTTGTGGCCTGGAACCAGTGTGGCTAGTTGCATTTTCTTTGACTGTACAGTTATCAGTGTTGCTGATTCTGATCTGTAAGGATGGCAGCTAATGGTTGGGTCTTTCTCTTCTTTCTTGTTTTCTTGTTTCAGAAGCGGTTCATTAAAGGGCTCAGACAGTACGGCAAGAACTTCTTCAAGATTCGTAAAGAGCTGCTACCCAACAAGGAAACGGTAAATCACTTCTTTTTTTCCTCTCCTCTGGGGTTATATTTTAGACCGTGGCTCTGTTGAATCTGTGTGTGTGTGTGTGTGTGTGTGTGTGTGTGTGTTACTGTACAAAGTTTCATAAGGCTTCAGATTTAGAACATGTTTATTTTGGTTGCAGCAGTAAAATAATAATAATAATGATCCAACATTCAAAACATGGTTCAGATTAAATGTTGCAGCTGTTATTGCGTGACTTTGAGTCATCATCACATTGTGCTTCAGCATTAACAGTCAAATGACAATGTATTATTTTGTTCTTGTGTGTGTTATATTTACCCCGAAGGTTTATTGATAAACAATAAGTGCTCCCTGTCCATCCCTCCCTCCCTCCCTCCCCGTCCGTCCCTCCCTCCCCGTCCGTCCCTCCCTCCCTCCCCGTCCGTCCCTCCCTCCCTCCCTCCCTCCCTCCCTCCCGTCCATCCCTCCCTCCCTCCCTCCCGTCCATCCCTCCCTCCCTCCCTCCCGTCCATCCCTCCCTCCCGTCCATCCCTCCCTCCCTCCCTCCCGTCCATCCCTCCCTCCCTCCCTCCCGTCCATCCCTCCCTCCCTCCCTCCCGTCCATCCCTCCCTCCGTCCCTCCCTCCCCGTCCGTCCCTCCCTCCCCGTCCGTCCCTCCCTCCCCGTCCATCCCTCCCTCCCTCCCTCCCTCCCTCCCTCCCTCCCTCCCTCCCTCCCGTCCATCCCTCCCTCCCTCCCTCCCTCCCGTCCATCCCTCCCTCCCTCCCTCCCGTCCATCCCTCCCTCCCTCCCTCCCTCCCTCCCTCCCGTCCATCCCTCCCTCCCTCCCCGTCCGTCCCTCCCTCCCCGTCCATCCCTCCCTCCCTCCCGTCCATCCCTCCCTCCCTCCCGTCCATCCGTCCGTCCCTCCCTCCCCTCCCGTCCATCCCTCCCTCCCCGTCCGTCCCTCCCTCCCCGCCCGTCCGTCCATCCCTCCCTCCCTCCCCGTCCGTCCCTCCCCGTCCGTCCATCCCTCCCTCCCTTCCTGCCGTCCATCCCTCCCTCCCTCCCCGTCCATCCCTCCCTCCCTCCCCGTCCATCCCTCCCTCCCTCCCCGTCCGTCCCTCCCTCCCCGTCCGTCCATCCCTCCCTGCCGTCCATCCCTCCCTCCCTCCCCGTCCATCCCTCCCTCCCTCCCCGTCCATCCCTCCCTCCCTCCCCGTCCATCCATCCCTCCCCATCCATCCCTCCCGTCCATCCATCCCTCCCCGTCCATCCATCCCTCCCTCCCCCCCGTCCATCCATCTCTCCTCGTCCATCCATCCCTCCCCCCCATCCATCCCTCCCTCCCCATCCATCCTTCCTCCTCGTCCCTCCCTCCCCATCCATCCCAATCCATCCATCCCTCCCCATCCATCCCTCCCTCTCCGTCCATCCCTCCCCATCCATCCCAATCCCTCCCTCCTCGTCCATCCATCCCTCCCCGTCCATCCCTCCCTCCCTCCCCGTCATCCATCCATCCCTCCCCATCCATCCCAATCTCTCCCTCCCCCGTCCATCCATCCCTCTCTCCCCATCCATCCCTCCCTCCCTCCCCATCCATCCCTCCCCATCCATCCCTCCCTCCCCGTCCATCCATCCCTCCCCATCCATCCATCCCTCCCTCCCGTCCATCCATCCCTCCCCGTCCATCCATCCCTCCCTCCCATCCATCCCTCCCTCCCCATCCATCCTTCCTCCTCGTCCCTCCCTCCCCATCCATCCCAATCCCTCCCTCCCTCCCCATCCATCCTTCCTCCTCGTCCCTCCCTCCCCATCCATCCCAATCCATCCATCCCTCCCCATCCATCCCTCCCTCTCCGTCCATCCCTCCCCATCCATCCCAATCCCTCCCTCCTCGTCCATCCATCCCTCCCCGTCCATCCCTCCCTCCCTCCCCGTCATCCATCCATCCCTCCCCATCCATCCCAATCTCTCCCTCCCCCGTCCATCCATCCCTCTCTCCCCATCCATCCCTCCCTCCCCATCCCTCCCTCCCTCCCCATCCATCCCTCCCTCCCTCCCCATCCATCCCTCCCCATCCATCCCTCCCTCCCCGTCCATCCATCCCTCCCCATCCATCCCTCCCTCCCTCCCCATCCCTCCTTCCTCCCCATCCATCCATCCATCCATCCCTCTCTCCCTCCCATCCCTCTCTCCCTCCCTCCCCATCCATCCAATCTGCTGCAATACTATCAGATCTGCCTTGGGGCTCTCTCAAAACACCACACAAGAGAGGAAATAGAGATAAATATATTTTGTATGATTTATTTTTGTATTTATTTGACTATTTTTACAAGTTCTCTTTTGCAAGGGAGCCCTGCATGCACACAATTTACTAAATATAATACAATATAATGCAAATGTAAAAATGACGAACACACTCGAAAATAATCCCGTTCCTCAGCCGAGGTCCTCAAACAACGTGTTGAACTACTAAGAGGCACCAGTACTTCCAGTTGTCGGGAACTCTGTCCATGATTAGGAGATACTGGCCAACATTTGTCTTTTATAGATAACCAGTGTCACCATAGAAATGAATCAACACACGTGTAGTGAAAATGTTAATCTCTCTGTTTTCCACTACAGATTTTTGTAATTACTAGTTACTGGTGCCAAGTCCCTAGGCAGTTATGTTATGAGTTACAAAGTAGCTGAATCGCCTACCTTGCTAACCAGCTCACAGCGTTAGGAATTGCCTACCTTGTTAACCAGCTCACAGCGTGGAGAATCGGCTACCTGGCTAACCAGCTCACAGCGTGGAGAATCGGCTACCTTGCTAGCTAGCTCACAGCGTGGGGAATCGGCTACCTTGCTAGCTAGCTCACAGCGTGGGGAATTGGCTACCTTGCTAGCTAGCTCACAGCGTGGGGAATCGGCTACCTTGCTAGCTAGCTCACAGCGTGGGGAATTGGCTACCTTGCTAGCTAGCTCACAGCGTGGGGAATCGGCTACCTTGCTCACAGCGTGGGGAATCGGCTAACCAGCTCACAGCGTGGGGAATCGGCTACCTTGCTCACAGCGTGGGGAATCGGCTAACCAGCTCACAGCGTGGGGAATCGGCTACCTTGCTCACAGCGTGGGGAAGCGGCTACCTTGCTCACAGCGTGGGGAATCGGCTACCTTGCTCACAGCGTGGGGAATCGGCTAACCAGCTCACAGCGTGGAGAATCGGCTACCTTGCTAGCTAGCTCACAGCGTGGGGAATCGGCTACCTTGCTCACAGCGTGGGGAATCGGCTAACTAACTCACAGCGTGTGGAATCGGCTACCTTGCTCACAGCGTTGGGAATCGGCTACCTTGCTCACAGCATGGGGAATTGGCTACCTTGCTCACAGCGTGGGGAAGCGGTTACCTTGCTAACTAGCTCACAGCGTGGGGAAGCGGCTACCTTGCTAGCTAGCTCACAGCGTGGAGAATCGGCTACCTTGCTAGCTAGCTCACAGCGTGGGGAATCGGCTACCTTGCTAGCTAGCTCACAGCGTGGGGAATTGGCTACCTTGCTAGCTAGCTCACAGCGTGGGGAATTGGCTACCTTGCTAGCTAGCTCACAGCGTGGGGAATCGGCTACCTTGCTCACAGCGTGGGGAATCGGCTAACCAGCTCACAGCGTGGGGAATCGGCTACCTTGCTCACAGCGTGGGGAATCGGCTACCTTGCTCACAGCATGGGGAATCGGCTACCTTGCTCACAGCGTGGGGAAGCGGCTACCTTGCTAACTAGCTCACAGCGTGGGGAAGCGGCTACCTTGCTCACAGCGTGGGGAATCGGCTAACTAGCTCACAGCGTGGGGAAGCGGCTACCTTGCTAACTAGCTCACAGCGTTGGGAATCAGCTACCTTGCTCACAGCGTGTGGAATCGGCTAACCAGCTCACAGCGTGGAGAATCGGCTACCTTGCTAGCTAGCTCACAGCGTGGGGAATCGGCTACCTTGCTCACAGCGTGGGGAATCGGCTACCTTGCTCACAGCGTGGGGAAGCGACTACCTTGCTAACTAGCTCACAGCGTGGGGAAGCGGCTACCTTGCTAACTAGCTCACAGCGTCGGGAATCGGCTAACTAGCTCACAGCGTTGGGAATCAGCTACCTTGCTCACAGCGTGGGGAATCGGCTAACTAGCTCACAGCGTGGGGAAGCGGCTACCTTGCTAACTAGCTCACAGCGTGAGGAATCAGCTACCTTGCTCACAGCGTGGGGAATCGGCTAACTAGCTCACAGCGTTCGGAATCAGCTACCTTGCTAACTAGCTTACAGCGTGGGGAATCGGCTACCTTGCTAACCAGGTCACAGCGTGGAGAATCGGCTACCTGGCTAACTAGCTTACAGCGTGGATAATCTGCTAACTAGCTTACCGCGTGGGGAATCGGCTACCTTGCTAGCTAGCTCACAGCGTGGGGAATCGGCTACCTTGCTAACCAGCTCACAGCGTGGGGAATGGGCTACCTTGCTAGCTAGCTCACAGCGTGGGGAATCGGCTACCTTGCTAACTAGCTCACAGTGTGGAGAATCGGCTACCTTGCTAGCTAGCTCATAGTGTAGAGAATCGGCTACCTTGCTAACCTGCTCACAGCGTGCAGCTTTGTTGTTCAACGTGCTTCTTCTTTTGTTTTACACTATAACCAACCACGGATAAGAATTGTAGCACCTAACATGCTAAAGAACAATGAACCTTGTAAATCAATCAAGAATGTATTTTAATCAGCATCTTGTTGTAGCTGAAGGTTTGCCACTATTTGATCCTGCACCAACTTAGGGAGACAAGGAGAGTTCATATCTCTCTCTCGCTCTCGCTCTCTAACACACACACACACACACAAGCTCGGGCGGCAGGGTAGCCTAGTGGTTAGAGCGTTGGACTAGTAACCGGAAGGTTGTGAGTTCAAACCCCCGAGCTGACAAGGTACAAATCTGTCGTTCTGCCCCTGAACAGGCAGTTAACCCACTGTTCCCAGGCCGTCATTGAAAATAAGAATTTGTTCTTAACTGACTTGCCTGGTTAAATAAAGGTAAAATAAAAAATAAAATAAAAAAAAAACATTGCTTTGTCTATATTCCTTAGCTTAGCTATTCACTCTCTGAGTTCCTGTTCTACAGTACTGTGTGTGTGTGCAGTTCTACAGTACTGTGTGTGTGTGCAGTTCTACAGTACTGTGTGTGTTAATTATCAGTGAAAAACTAGGACACGTGGGTAAGATCCGGTGAGTCCTAACAACCCTCTTGTGTTTACCAAGGGGCCATATTGACTCTAATCAGACAGGGAGGGCAGAAACTTGACTTCTGGCATATGGACCATAGCTATGCTCCGCCCACACACAATTAGCTCTCAGGTCGTTAAAGAGAATGTGTTCTCAATGTCTGTAGGTAGGTAGACAGGTAGCCTAGGGGTTAGAGCGTTGGGCCAGTAACCGAAAGTACGCTGGTTTGAGTGTTTGAACCGACAAGGTGAAAAAAAAAATCTGTCTGTGCCGTTGAGCAGGGCACTTAAACCCTAATTTGCTCCAGGGGCGCCGTACTGCTATGGCTGACACTGTAGAACAACACATTTCACTGCACCTATCCGGCTTATGTGATAATAAAACAATTCATTTTTGTAAACTGTATAAAAAAAAAAAACAGAAAATCACAAAAGGAGACATAAGTTTAGATCGAGCAGTCACCTGTCGTACCTTCAGAAACTATTCAAATCCCTTTTGACCATATATTTTTATTTAATTTTTTTATTCCACATTTTGTAATGGATTATATTTAGATGTTGTGTCACTGGCCTCCACAATGTCAAAGTGGAATTATGTTTATCTACATTTTTACAAATTAATTAAAAAATATGAAAAGCTAAAATGTCTTGAGTCAATAAGTATTCAAAACCCGTTTGTTAGAGTTGTGTAAAGATTTTCTTCAAGATTTATGATTTTGGTTTTTAAAGAAAAACATGCTGTAGCTTCCTTGGCTGTCCTGTAGCTATTCCCTCTTCTGTTCGATAATGCCTCCACGTGTTTTGCGTTGGCTCGGTCAGGAGTGTAGACCCTGTATGTACTCGTTTCTGTACACGCCATAATTATACTAATGGACGACTGCAGAAATAGTGTTGTTGACTTCCTGTCGAGGTCAAAGGGCAATCACTAAGGTTTTAGCTACCGTTTTCCTGTTTCTGTTGCCAGTCTTCTTTTGAGTTTTAGCTACATGAAGTAAGTACCTTCACAACATCCTGTTTATACTATATTATATGTACTAGTATATTCATTTTGTTAACCTTTATTTATCACGGCCGGTTGTGATACAGCCTGGATTCGAACCAGGGTGTCTGTAGTGACGCCTCTAGCCTCTAGATGCAGTGCCTTAGACCGCTGCGCCACTCGAGAGCCACTTTAAGTCCAGGGGAAATTGTCTGGGCACTCATTAATGGCACTATGAATATTTACCATCTGTAAAAAATAAAAAAAAATGTGTTCTCTTTAAATAAGAAATGAAGTCATTAACACCGTTGCTTAGAGATATATTACCTGACAAGTGATGGGCTCTTAATGTAAAGGGACCGTATATCAATGCTATTTTAATACCAGGTGGGGTATAGTGTGCTGCTTGGCGTGGTAATACCTCTCCTTCCATCACGCACCCTACACACCTCCGTCGGGTTTCTAGCCCTGCTGCCACCACTGAGCAGAGAAACCGTTATCTCCCCTCTGCAAATGGACAATAAACTGCCTTTTAAGCATAAGAAAAAGCAATAAAAAGGAGAGGGGGAAGAAAGTCACCAGAGGAGGAGGAGGAGGAGAGGGGGAAGGAAGTCACCGGAGGAGGAGGAGGAGGAGGAGGAGAGGGGGAAGGAAGTCACCGGAGGAGGAGGAGGAGGAGGAGAGGGGGAAGGAAGTCACCGGAGGAGGAGGAGGAGGAGAGGGGGAAGAAAGTCACCAGAGGAGGAGGAGGAGGAGAGGGGGAAGGAAGTCACCGGAGGAGGAGGAGGAGGAGAGGGGGAAGGAAGTCACCGGAGGAGGAGGAGGGGGGAGGGGGGGGGGGGGGGGGGGGGGGGGGGGAGGAGAGGGGGAAGGAAGTCACCGGAGGAGGAGGAGGAGGAGAGGGGGAAGGAAGTCACCGGAGGAGGAGGAGGAGGAGAGGGGGAAGGAAGTCACCAGAGGAGGAGGAGGAGGAGAGGGGGAAGGAAGTCACCGGAGGAGGAGGAGGAGGAGAGGGGGAAGGAAGTCACCGGAGGAGGAGGAGGAGGAGAGGGGGAAGAAAGTCACCAGAGGAGGAGGAGAGGGGGAAGGAAGTCACCGGAGGAGGAGGAGGAGAGGGGGAAGGAAGTCACCGGAGGAGGAGGAGGGGGGGGGGGGGGGGGGGGGGGGGGGGGGGGGGGGGGGGGGGGGGGGGGGGGGGGGGGGGGGGGGGGGGGGGGGGGGGGGGGGGGGGGGGGGGGGGGGGGGGGGGGGGGGGGGGGGGGGGGGGGGGGGGGGGGGGGGGGGGGGGGGGGGGGGGGGGGGGGGGGGGGGGGGGGGGGGGGGGGGGGGGGGGGGGGGGGGGGGGGGGGGGGGGGGGGGGGGGGGGGGGGGGGGGGGGGGGGGGGGGGGGGGGGGGGGGGGGGGGGGGGGGGGGGGGGGGGGGGGGGGGGGGGGGGGGGGGGGGGGGGGGGGGGGGGGGGGGGGGGGGGGGGGGGGGGGGGGGGGGGGGGGGGGGGGGGGGGGGGGGGGGGGGGGGGGGGGGGGGGGGGGGGGGGGGGGGGGGGGGGGGGGGGGGGGGGGGGGGGGGGGGGGGGGGGGGGGGGGGGGGGGGGGGGGGGGGGGGGGGGGGGGGGGGGGGGGGGGGGGGGGGGGGGGGGGGGGGGGGGGGGGGGGGGGGGGGGGGGGGGGGGGGGGGGGGGGGGGGGGGGGGGGGGGGGGGGGGGGGGGGGGGGGGGGGGGGGGGGGGGGGGGGGGGGGGGGGGGGGGGGGGGGGGGGGGGGGGGGGGGGGGGGGGGGGGGGGGGGGGGGGGGGGGGGGGGGGGGGGGGGGGGGGGGGGGGGGGGGGGGGGGGGGGGGGGGGGGGGGGGGGGGGGGGGGGGGGGGGGGGGGGGGGGGGGGGGGGGGGGGGGGGGGGGGGGGGGGGGGGGGGGGGAGGGGGGGGGGGGGGTGGGGGGGGGGGGGGGGGGGGGGGGAGGGGGGGGGGGGGGGGGGGGGGGGGGGGGGGGGGGGGGGGGGGGGGGGGGGGGGGGGGGGGGGGGGGGGGGGGGGGGGGGGGGGGGGGGGGGGGGGGGGGGGGGGGGGGGGGGGGGGGGGGGGGGGGGGGGGGGGGGGGGGGGGGGGGGGGGGGGGGGGGGGGGGGGGGGGGGGGGGGGGGGGGGGGGGGGGGGGGGGGGGGGGGGGGGGGGGGGGGGGGGGGGGGGGGGGGGGGGGGGGGGGGGGGGGGGGGGGGGGGGGGGGGGGGGGGGGGGGGGGGGGGGGGGGGGGGGGGGGGGGGGGGGGGGGGGGGGGGGGGGGGGGGGGGGGGGGGGGGGGGGGGGGGGGGGGGGGGGGGGGGGGGGGGGGGGGGGGGGGGGGGGGGGGGGGGGGGGGGGGGGGGGGGGGGGGGGGGGGGGGGGGGGGGGGGGGGGGGGGGGGGGGGGGGGGGGGGGGGGGGGGGGGGGGGGGGGGGGGGGGGGGGGGGGGGGGGGGGGGGGG